>NW_024349800.1:16403216-16582709 GCF_902729225.1 Pteropus medius | reverse complement strand
TTTTAATAGCTATTTTTTTTTTTCTAGTGGCTCACCTAACACAAAATAAGAATGGCACAAGATCAGCAGAAAATTCTCAGTCCCAAAGCTAAAATATCCAGGTTTGGAGCTCAATATTTTTGATTTCTAAACTTTGATCCCATAAAAATTATTTATAGTTTACAGTATAAGGAGGAAAGGAATTAATCTACCTAATATACGCTTCTTGAGAACTGAAAAGACTGACATGGATGTTTAATAAAGTATAAATCAATAGAATTCAATTATTTTAATCTTTTCATACTAGGCAGACTGGTACTTTTTTGATTAAGAAAGACAAAAGGAAACTTGCTACCTCCCCCTCAAAAAATCAAGGAGATGATGACATAAACTAGACCACTCCCCTACAGTTATACATTTTGTACACTGACCGAGGAGGCAAGTTGGTGTGGAACCTAAGCTCCATCTGCCTAGCTGGACTCCATGGCTCTCTGGAGCAGGCTCTCTGCAGGGTGGGCCAAGTCAGGCAGAGCACATGTGCCCAGTAGGTGCCTTTTCCTAATTTATCCACCCAGGGAGGGTACTTTTTCAAATTTGTAAAAGGCCCTATAGAGGCTGGCTGTGGCCAGATAAAAAGACCACATTCTTCATGATATACATTTTCTTTGTTTAAATTTAAAATTGCTAGTGCTTAATTTCTTACGTTTCATTCATTCGATGAGTATTTATTGAGTCCCTTGGCTATGCCTGACACGGATACAACCCAGAAAAAAACCATAGCCCCTGACCGCAAGGAGCTTTTAATCTATAGAGACAAGTAACCAAAGATTACAATGTACAGTTACCTTTTAGCCTTTTAGGGGGTCATGATCCTAAAATTACCATGGCTATCCAAACTGAAGCTGGTAAAATTAAGATCTGGTAGGAAATAGGAGATCTGAAAAGATCTCATTTCCACAATAAATCAGATTCCCTCATGTTAAAAACCTGCCCCGAGAGCAAACATTTATCTTGACTGATTTTATTCAATTATTCAAAAAACATTGCTGCATTTCTGTGACCTAAAAAACTGTAGAATTTCCTACCAATCCCACGATTTGTGGACTCTCTAATTCTTACAAACTCCTTTATTAGTATATGAACAGGGGCATATTCTATGCCTCAGTTCCTCACTTGTTAATATGAATCATAATAATATAATTACCTTACAAAATTGTTATGAGGATTAAATGAAATAAATCATGCAAAGTGATTTATTTCATAATCAATATTCTGTATTTTCTGCATTTATTTTAAAGTTTGTAAATCTAATGTTGCTAGAAAGTTTGAATTTAATGGGTAGTTTGAAGTTTGATTTTTTAAAATTTTTCTCTTTTTTTTTCACATTTTCACAATTTTCAATAGCATTTTTCTCTTTTCATGAGTCTTTCACAAGTCTGATAGTTGAGGACTGATTTTCTGAATCTGAAGAGCAGAGAATAGTGGTAAAAATATTGTTTCTGAAGTCAGACAATCCTGAGTTCAAACTGGCCTCTGCCACTCCTTAATTTAAATGCATTTGACACGTGGATCATCTCAGAATTAATGTGTATATATAAAGTCATGTTTGCTTCTCGCCCTGAAAAGCTATTGCTAAGCCAATAGTGTTTCGGTTGTTATTATTTTGAGTTTTTGGTGTTTGGGTCTCTTTTTTGCTTTGTTTTGTTTTATTTTACAACCTGCAGTGTTGCAATAAATGAAATAATGCATCTAATGGTACCTGGCATAGTGCCTGGCATGTAGTGAATGATTTATCCATGTGAGTCATGAATAATTTGTATCCACATTCTGCATTGAGAGGATGAAATCTAAACAGACCCTCTTTCTCTGAAGTAAACCATAAAGCTGCCTCCAGAAGTGTCTGTAGGAGGAGAAGTCATTACTACTGGCTTTCTTAAAGGGAAACACGTTAGAAGATTGGAGATCTCAAATGTTAGCGTTTATATGTAAGTGCAGGATTGCTGTAGTGTGAAGGTTATTTTGATAGGATGAGTGGAATCCCAAGAGTATTCATAGATCAGCCCCCTGGAGATCATCTTTGAGGATGTGACATGGAGTAAGACCTGGAGGAGGAGCAAGAGTTAGCCAGCTAAGCACAGGGGAAAGAGATCTGCAGACAAGAGGAACAGGTTGTGCCAAGTAGTGAAGGTGAGAGTGGGATTTGTTGGAGACTAAGCAATGCTATTCATAAATCTTTACTGTATCTACAAAACACACTGAATATTTGACCATAAGTAATGAACGCATTTCTTTCAAGATTAGAAGATCATTCCTAAATCACAGAATTTAGATCTTTAAAGAACTTAGAAATCGAATTAAAGCCTTTCTTTTTTGAGATAAAGAACCTAAAATTCAGAGACGAATGAGAGGGAAGAAGGGGAGATAGAGAGAAGGTAGCTAACATGATGGGCATCTATTATGTGACATTATGCACATCTAACAGATGAAGAGGCTGAGGCATAGTGATGTTAAATAGCTCACTCAACGCCATAGCTTTAATAAAAGTAGAGCCAGAATTCAAATTTAGATCTATGATCCTCCAGATTCTAGGATCGTTCTCACCATACTCCTTAGAATTTGTGTGAGTTTCTCCATGTGTGAGTTTATCTCCACACTGGCATTGTAATTTTTTATTTGTATATTTACTTCTACACCTATCTATAAGCTTCTCAGGAGTCTTTTTCTATTTGCAAGCACATTTCTTGGCAAATGGATGAATACAAGATATCAGAAGACTGGATGGATGGATGGATGGATGGATGGATGGATGGATGGATAAATGAGCACTCAAGAGATTGGGAGGATTTTTCCAAGAGTCTATCCAATTACCTTTCAAGCACATTGTGATATTAAATATATATTTCTAAATCTAATTAATCACCTACATTTCAAAAAGTCAATAAAAAATCTACCGTGATTTCAAACTTTAAAAATGTAAAATGAAATGATTCTGAATAAAGTAAATAAAGAGCAAACCCAGAAATGGAAGTTCTACATAGTGGGTTCCTAGCAGTCACAGTCCATAGTCATTCATCTTTTGTCCCTAATATCTGGTCTCTGGGCATATTTAGCATGCATATACTGAACAGTTCTGATTAGAATCATACATTGCTGAACTTTTAAATGAAAGAAACAGTTCAATTCTGAAAATAATACTTTCGGTGAACAAATAATTCTAGACTGATCCTTAAAGGAAGAGAAGAGTTAATATTTTACCACAGAAAGGATCTATGTTTATTATCTTAATCCTGAGATTCCAATGATGCTATCAGATATCAAATTGAATGTCGATTGTGAGTAGGGATGACATGGAACATATCTAACCACTAATACATACAGGCATCAACTAGTCAGAACAGATGCCATGCCCTGGCAGAAAGATGCCTCAATACATCAGAATAGATAAAGTGTAAACAGTCCGATGCACTATATAAGGCATGATTATCAGCCCTGCTCATATATCCTTGGAAATGAGGAACAGAGTAATGGTAGATGAGGAACAGAGAGAGATTGATAAAAGGATAGAAGACCACAGACCTAGACTATAATGTGGGAACTCATTTTTAGGAACAAAATAGTATACAGTTTATAGAATTTAACTACATAATCCATATCAATCTTGTAGCAAGGCACAAGGGTTACTAAAAACAGCACAGATCAGATGCTTGAATATTTGGTGCTAGATAACCTTAGTATTCACCTAGAGGCCCTAAAAAAAATGGTATTGGCCCGATGGTATCTAGGGTTAAATTAAACCTCTAGATGGAGATTACTTGATTCAGCTGTGAGAAAGGAGATAACCAACCTGACTAGAAAAAAAATTCATATACGTTAGCAGGGCTAGCTTCCTTCCTTCTTTCCTCCTGTCTGAGTTAGCTAGAATAAGTTTCTGTTGCTTCCAATCAGAGAATAACTGTTACATAAGATACTTTGCCTTATTCTTGACACAATATCCCTATGAATTCTATCTAAGCTCATTAGGTCTTTGAACAACACTGCTTACTCATAATTATTTCTGCAGATGCTCATGCAATTTGTACGTTTAGTTCTAAAATATTTTGACGCAAGATAATGAACAAAAGCTCTTTGAATAAGAGTTAGCAATATAAGTAACAGAATTTTTCCCCATTACTTCATACTGAAGAGGCCATGGTCAGTTTGACCACTGCCAAGTACAATACTTTCTCCACAGACCCATCCCTTGGTTCATGCTTTTTCTCTCAGGAATGCTCTTGCTAACATCTCTACTGATACAAAGCATATTTACCCTTAAAGTATTGATTTAAATATAAACTCTGCAAAACCTTCCCTATTTCTCAAGATAGAACTAATCACTCTGCATCTGTGGTTCTTGGAAATATCACCAGTGTTGGAATAGGGTCCTGGTGTGCCTGGAACTGCAGATAACTGAAAACTCCTCAAAGAATTCATCTTCAGTTATCTAGGGCTACAACAAATATTAAAGGTTATACTTATGACTCATTGGCATAAAGACGACTATATTAATACTGTACACTAAAACATTTACTTTGACCTAAAAGTTTATTTTTTCTTCCAGTTTCAAAAGAAATTAAAACATTTTCATGGACCCTTAAAAGTAGAGTAGACCATTGGCACAGAGCCCATTATGTCTAATGAGTAAGGTTTTCCTGTGTGCATGTGCTCTCATCTATACATTTTTCTCACTTATATGATCTAGAGCTTAAAAGTGGTTCTCTAAAGGACAGGATTGGTTCCAGAACATAGAAGTAGGACCAAACTTGAGGTTAGATTAAAACGATTCAGCTTTAAGAACGTTCCCTTAAAGGGATTTTATATTTTCATCCTAACCGAATGATTCAAATATATAATTATTGTTTTTTAAAAGATTCTAAACCTGTGTAGTTTGCTAATTAAAAGATTTCTCCAAAGAAATCTTCTAGATAGAACCAGAGCAACTATGGGCTTTAGCAGTCATTCATTTTGTTTGAGCAACATTTGAGTTAATCTAAAGTAAAATAACAATCCTTTGCATGATGCTTTACAATTTACAAAGCACTTGTACATATATTACCCATTTAATCTGCATACCCAACCTGAAAGGTTGGCTTCTTTTATTTTTCATTTGACAGGTAAGAAAAACAAGCCTCAGATGGACTGAGTGACTTACCCAAGGTCACACAGCTGGTAGCGCAGTGTCTGGGACTCATGCCCAGTTCTTCTAGTTCCAGAATCTCATATTCTTTCCACTACATCATGCTGCCCATAGAAAGAAAGGATCTATGTAAACGCGTGCATAAAAATGCTGAGCTCATACTTCTAAGTAGACTGATGTTCTTTTAGAAAACTGAATGGCATTTCTGGAGATCTAATTGTGTAGTGGGTTTATTTCTAAATCATTTTAACGAGAAGCTGGTTGAGAAAAATTGTTTTCAATGGAAGTCCAAATAAACAAAACAATATTTTGAATTTACGTTCAATCCTAAGAATCATGAATTCTGGTGAAAATTATACTAAATATAATGAGAATGTATAGATAGGTATATATTTTTAATTTTGAGTTCCAAGTCTTTGTTCTTTGGGCTTTTAGAGTCTCCTTTTATTTGTTTCCCTTCTCAGCCTCTTGAGTCTGACACTGAAGGTTGCTTTCAGACTCTCTTCTAGTAAACAAGCTAAAACAAACTTGACCGTGAGAGTTACCTTTTATCAACTCTTTTGCTCCTAAAAGGGGTAATTTCCTCACAAAGGAAACAAATGGAAGGAAAGAAATGGCACTGAGCAAGTCTAAGCTTGAAAAAGGCAAAATTCCGCAAAGCATGAAGATCATATTAAATCATACATTACCTGGAAATAAAATAAAGGCTATTAAAATGAGTCAGCTGGGATAGCCATTCTTCATAAGGAAGTTGGGCAAAACAAAGAATGAGATTTCAGAAATTTCAGAAGGACATGTGACCTAATACCATACAATACACAAATTAACTTTCAAATATTCTATAGTAGTTTTCCCAGTTCTATAAATGAGTCCGACCAAAAAATCTATTAAGCTAAGTTTGCAAGATCAGGAAGTGAATAATTGCATAACTGAATGTAAACATGTCATCTCAGTTCAATTTCACTTTGATGATCCACAGAAGAGGGGTTAGGAAAAAATCATAACTATGATTTTTTTGGTATGCATTTCTGATGTTTTAAAATATTTGTGCATTATTTTACTCAGAAATAAAAATCAGATTAATTTAATTTCCCAATGATTTTACATATCTTACCATACGTTATTCTCATTTGCCATATGAATCCAAATAATTATATGTGTGTTTTTAAAATATACAACCTAATTTCATTTTACATTCTATATTACTCAACTTTTTGGTCTCTGGATCACAAAACAAAAGGCACATTTTAGGTGCAGCCTCATGAAACTAGCACGGACTGCTTTGTCTACAGCAGACATCCTAACCAGAAAGTCAACAAGTCAACCAAATTCTGCATCACAACCTGGCTGGATACAGCAATGAAGTCCTTGCAGCAATGTTTGCACAACGTGTGTTCCTTGTACTCAGGCAATTTGTTGCCATAGTAGTGAATTTAATTTGAAAATCTAATAACAACATTTGCTCCCCCATATTTTACTGATTGGTACATGGAATCATTCCAAGAATTTGAATAAACATTATTGGAAGAAAGAGGAAAGAATCAAAACAGATGGAACACTTCACGAGGCAGATGGGCTTCTGGGAATATTTTTAGTAACGATTTTTGGAAGGTCTGCTATGGGTAAGGTGTGTGTCAAGCACTTGGGCTCTCAAGATGAAGAAGACCTAACATCGAACTTCAAAGAACTCATAGGAACTATCATTATCTTATCTCCCAAATCTAGCATGCTGGTTGGCACCTAATAGGTGCTCAATAAATCTAAGGAATCAGTGGAAAGCCTGCTACTATTGCAAAAGGCTGCTACAAATACAGACATGTTTGGGAGCTCCAAGCCAGAGGGTCAGAGTAAATAAGAGGAGGCATGAATGGAATGAAGGGGATAAAAATGGTATGGCTGGTATTAGACAACATAGAAGAGAAATGTATTGTGGAAAAACATTCTTAAAGTAACATATGCAAGTGAATGTTATCAGAAAGTTAAAAAGAAGCTAATGACACTAGAAAATGAACAAAGAATGTGCAATAAAAAATTTGCATTAGAAAACCATAATATACTTTGAAACTAAAAACTGAACTTCATTGGTAAATATATTATGTCAACTTAAAGTACAAAATTTAAAACAAAATTTGGAGACTTTAATCATAACTTGCCACCAACGAAATCATTAATGCTTTAAAAACTATTTTTCAACCACTTGAGCTTCTATGCTGAATAATGATAGTTTACTAAAAATTATTCTCCATTGTATTCCTTAACTAGTTTTTAAAATTTGCTTTGAAACGTAAGGAAAGAATGTGGTGCTATAGATATGGTGATGAAAACTGTCAAAAATAAAATTAATAAAGAGCACACTTTAGGAAAAATTATTACTCCCATAATTTATGACTATCCCAGAAAATGCTTAGTTCAATTTTTTTTATTTTACTTTTAATAAAATTACACAAAACAATAAGTAGAAATGATTTGCATAAGTCTACTGAAAATTTTTTTCATTTTCATAATGAAATTTTCATCTATTTAAATTAATAGGATTAGAATTAGAAATACAAGGAAGTCATCAAGTTGACTTAATTGCTGAAATCTGCCAAGGTTCAGAGAGCACTAGGCAAATCAGACAAAGCGGAAAATCTAAGAATTTGATATTTCAGATCTCAATGACATTTTGGCTACAGGAGTTTTTTGAATTGGAAAGCATGATAAATTTTAAAAGAATAATTTCCATGTTGCCTTTATGAGAGATAGGCATTATTGACATATAAATTAATAAAAAATTCCGATAGAGATTTCTTCATTCTTACAACCAAAATGTAGCCAACTATGAAAAAATTATCTGCTGCTAAGGCAGCTCTTAGTTTTTGTTACTGCCAGCAGGGACTTTTCTATTCTAAAAACCTAACCATGTGAAAGCCCTTTCAAAAAGATTCTGACTACCCATTACGATATATTTATGCTTTCTTTATACAGTAAAGTAAAACAGGCATGACACGCATTTTCCCAAAGATCTGTACAATAATAAATGCAATTTATTTCATTTGAAACTTTTTTTCATTGACCAGAAAAATTCTGAATTGCAGAAGACTGTTGACCTGCTCAGTGATGATATTTAGAGATGAACGTTTACATTTTATTTGGTGTTATATAGTTTGGTCTTTCAGCTGCTTAGCCACTTAGACATTAGTTAGGTGGGGCCTAGTTCCTCAAACATTTCACAATATACTATATTTAATTTTTAGATTATTGTAATAAATATAGTTTTGCTTTAAGTCTATACCTACTCTATTCTTGTGAAAGCTGGAAATTAGTAAAAATTTCTATACACATTGGCCCCTTATAGCCTATGGACTCCAGTGTACCCCAGAGTTGCGTTAACAAGTTTTACTGCTTTTTTAAAAAACAGATTTGGACCTATCAGTATGTTTTGGAAATAAAGAGAATCATTTCATTAGAGACAATAAGAGCAGTACCTGAAACAAGGACCCTCTCATTGCAAAGCAAGCATTTTCTATGATAATGGGAAGAGAATCCGGAGAAGATGTCACTGTTCTAAAGGTATGAAGGGAAGTCTAACCAAGAACAAACAACCTGCATATGGTCAAGAAAGGCAAGATATTGCAGTTCCAGAAAGCAGTGACGTTCAGAAAATTTAAAAAGAGGTAATAGGAATAGAGCATAGACAGGTTTGGTTCAGAAAAATTGTTTTGAATTTAAGTAAAATAGAGGATAATTACTTCTTTTCTGCAAGTACCTTCTCAGTACCTTAAGGACAGCCCTACATATCCATTTGCATGCCTTCTTCTAAGTGTATGACAACATCTCCTTGACTATAAAGTGTATTGCTAAGAAGCACATTGTCATACTGGATCTAAGACAAAAACCAATGCCATCAATGAAAATAGTTATATGGAACATTTATTTCCTACCCATAATTAGCAATGGGTTTTTCGTCAAAACCCAACAGACTCTATCTGGAAAACAATGTGATTTCAAATGAAATAACATTCTTAGAAAACTTCCAGTAACTCTTACTAAAAATTGTACACTATCATTAAATAAATTTACATGTTGCTAGCAAATAAACACTCTTTAGACAATTGAATTAAATTACTCTACAATTGAAACAGTTCTATATGAGAAAAAAACAGCATTTTAACTATCACTACTAAGCATCCTCCCACTCTCTCATTTTATTCCTTTGCATGAAAACATTCATTTTGCCACATTAGTATTATTATTTGAAATTTGAAAACTAAATTATTTTTTGAAATCCTCTAGCAGCACAACTTGTCTGAAATAAGAGAGGACAGTGAGAAATGTATAGGGTACAAAATTAGCAAATACTTATGCAAGCAAATGAATAGCCTAAAAGTGGAATTTCTTCATTTTTTTTTTCTATGTCTGGAAATTCAAGACTCTCTACATGTTATTTCACTAAGTATTATTGCCTACTAACAAGTAAGTTATCTTGTGTGTACATCTTATCTTCCTTACCTGGGAATTTCCCTGTCCTATGTCCACATATTTCCATTTGTAGTGTTAGAATAATGATGGGCCAGATTAAGTTGATTCAATTACCAGCTCCATTGAGTTCCCACCAACCTGAGCATTTTCATCTTCATGAAGGCAATGAAAGGATTTGAGTGAATACAGTCTACTTTCATAACAGGATTGCTTCTTGACTCAAGTTGACTAGACCTTAACTTTGGGGTGGACCTTTCTTCAAGACTATATCTGTTAGGACCCTAAAGAACATAGCATGTTATGTTCACCTGACATGTAAAATATTTCATCCTTTTTTCTGTTGGAATAGGTTCTCTTATGAGAACAATAAGTTTTCAAAATGTTGTATTGTGGGTTTTTTGTTTTTGTTTGCTTGTTTTTGTATCTCTTAAGACTCACTAATGTATGTAAGCCTTGACATGACCGTTCCTAAGAGCGCAGCAAAGTTCATTGCAGCAAATGTGCTTACTTCCAAAGGGAAGATTTATCAGAAAAATTGTTAGCTGCTGGCTCTGTGTGTTGCCTGGGAATGAAACTGAAGAACTGCATTAAAGGACTTCTTTACTCTGAGTGCTTTTCATGAAAAAATACAAATATGTCCTATCATTTTATTTAGCATTTCCATATCACTTCATCAGAATGGCTCCATTTTGTCTTTGTGTTCTCTGGGAGGGATGAGCTCAGTCTTAAAGTAAACATATGTGGTGAGAAGTTCCTTACTGATCCATTGATTTTTAAGTGAATTCTACTATTTGCATATCTAGAGTGTCTCACACTTCTTCGAATGTTTCCAAAGCAATTTATTTATTTGCATGTCATTTATGACCCATAGTTATGGGATGAATCATGGTCCCTCAAAATTTATATATTGAAGTACAAACCTCAATACCTCGGAAAGTGGCTGTATTTGAAGATAGGGTCTTTAAAGAGGTAATAAGGTCAAATGAAGTCATTAGGGTAGGCTTTAACTCAATATGACTTGTGTCTTTATTAGAAGTGAAGATTAAGACATATATATGATAATAATAGTTTCCTATGTTAGCTGCTGTAACAAATTACCAAATAAATGGCTTAAAAAAAATACATTTATTTTCTTATAATTCTAGAAGTCAGAATTCTAAAATCAAGGTGTTATCAGGACCAGATCCTTCTGGAGGCTTCAGAGGAGCATCTGTTTCCTTCCCTTTTCCAGCTTCTAGAAGCCACCAACATTCCTTGGCTTCTGGCCTATTCCTTCATCTGCAAATGGCATCACTTTAACCTCTGGTTCTGTCATCACATCTTTTTCTGACTTTGATCCTCCTCTAAAAAATCTTTCTTATAAAAATTATTTGTGATTACCTTGTGTTTACCTAGACAATCAACGATTACCTCCCCATCTCAAAATCTTTACCTTAGTCACATCTGCTACATCTCTTTTACCATACAAAGTGACACATTCGCATGTCTCAGGAATTAGGACATATACATCTTTGGGGGGCCATTAGTCAGCCTGCCACAAACTTGGTCCGGTTCTGGGGCTAGAGGCAAGTAAAGAAGCTGAGGCAGCCTTAGGGACCACACAGAAAAGGAATTGGAGAAAGGAAGCTGCTGAAAGGTGAGTACTAGGAAAGGCAGCTGAGTAAGCTAAGGGCCATGTTTAAAAAGGCATGTCAAGCTCAGGAGTGGTCTATACATATGGAAATACGGGTTACACTCAGTTTCCATCAAGTTTTCCACCACAGTAAATTAACTTTCCATTTATTTAGTGGAGTTGAGATATGGAAAGTATATATCTGCTAAATTTGAAAATTAATTTCATTCAGACCATGAATTCTAACAATCATTCCAGGTTCATGTCCTAAACAGTATTTAAGCAAATACAAAAAAAAATACAAATACAAATAAGTAAAAATCAAAGGAAGTTTGGTTTTGGAAATAAATGGTGAATTGAGGTTTCTTTGTTTTGTTTTGCAAAATTTTCCTAATCCATTCTCTATCTAATTAGGTCCAACCTTTTAGCCATATGAAATGAACATACTATATAAGTCTCTTTGATGTTTTTACTAGCATCCGTTTACCAACTATAGAGTTTTAGGTTTCTTATTTACTTTAACACTAAATAATATATTTATGACTTAGGGAATGTTAAACCTACTAAAAATTATTCAAAGTTTCACATACATGCACATACATGTACACTTTTGTCATACCTTTAAAATACTCAAAACATAAAGGCACCTGAATAATTCTGTAACCCTTAAAATATAACACGTATACCAAATATCACTAAAATTTTTTTAAATAGTCATTATAGTTTATATATACACATATGAGTACAAAATTTTTATATAAATGAGTAAATAGACAAATTCAATATTCCATATCATTGAGTAGAGTAGCATATAGGTGTGCTTTGCCCAGTTTTAACTCTTTACTGGTTGGATAACCATAGGCAAACCATATAACTTCTCTAAGCCTCAGTTTCCTCCTCTAAAAAATGAAGAGATGAAATTAGGAAATTGCATAAATTGCTTCCAACTCTCAGATTCTATTATTTTAGGTCTATGTGTCCTCATTATCCACGCAGTAAAACCCCATTATAGTGAATTTCATTAAAGCTTTACAATGTTTGGTCAAAATAAAATATGAGAAAACAACTCAGTATTAGAATTTACATATTGTTCCCATAGAACCAGAGATGAAACAGACAAAAGGGCTATATTAAGGGAAAAGAAAGTCTTGGAACCTGTTCTTAAAAAGAAAGAAACTTCAATGACCTTCTATTTCAAACTTCCCACAAACTCTTGTATGCTGCCTGTGTAGTGTGTGCTCTGGGAGCTGGTGTATTTTACCAGTAGGAGTGGAATGTAAGTGAGGCAAAAAAGCAAAAATGGGAGGATGGTGTTAGTTGACGTCCTAGACGAAAGAATTCAAGATCAACATAAATGTGACCTTAGTCTACAAAACAAACAGCAAACAAGTTATTCTGACAATATGTAACAAAGATCAAGAAAACCACTTTATAGAGGAGCATTTACAGTATAGAGCCATTAGCAAAGACAGAGAAATAACCTTCTTATGGCAAACTCTTTTTTGTAATGGTTTGCTTATAATTACATATTTAACTATAAATGCTCCTTTACCTGGCTGAGGCCTGCCTGGCCTGTCCACCTTGCAGTGAGTACCACTAGCTCCCACTGGCTATGTGTGGAAAAGACCGAGGCATGTAGAGAACAGATGGATGCATATGGCTGTAGGCAGTTCTGTCTTCCCAGAAGAACCAGTTTGTTCTAGCAGAAGGGTTTAGAAAATGAGCTGAAGGAACCATTCTGTTCAGACAAAGCACAAACATCACCATTTCCCCCTTTTGCGTACATAACTGGAGACTACATGCTTTATATCTCTTGATGACAAAAAGCTAGTAAACAAGTAGACTACTACAGTTTTCTATTATCAACTGCGAATGAACTTCCATTAGATTTCACAGTTAATGAACTGGGTTACTGGGGATTAGGATAGGGAAGACATTTTGTTTCACTAAAGATTGCCAAACATAAAACAAATTTGGTCATGGTTGCTACTTTCAAAAACAAAAGATCTCCTGACCACCAGCCAGAGTTTGACCCATGATGAAGAAAAAGGTTGTATAGACTAAACAAAAGTAAAATGTAGGCAATTACTTAACTATAGACATCAAAGACATAATCTGAGCTACTTAGACCACCACAATTTGCTTTTTGCTCTCCCTCTCCAAATCAGGCACATAATATGAAAAAATATAGGTAATTTCTCTTAAGACATAGTAGGAAAAATGTAGTTTCTCAGGAAAAATCACATTTTCAAGTGAGCACCAAAAAAACAAATTTCTTTCTCAGTTGTTTGTTTGTTTTCTGGCTTGTTACTCATCACCTCATCACTGATCACAGGGACAAGCTTGGCACATTTACTAATGGACAGGTGTCCCTCATTAAACCTGGCAATGCCAATTACAAGGGAAGCTAGAAAATATAAAACAAAAAGAACACAGGCAATCAATCCCAAACATAGTTGCTCAGAATCTGTTTAAGGCAAGCTGGTGGATACAGGCAGAAGTCCAAGTTGCCCAAACGCTTCAAGTTTTGCAGTATCACAGAACATTAGATCTAGAGAGCTGATGTCCTAACACCCAAGTGTGAAACAATCAAAACAAGGTCCAGGCACGAGATATAGCTCTCTCACAGCCTGACTTGCCCCACTGGTGAGACTTATAGTATCTAAGAAGAGAGATAAACAGCACATCCTTCAGGCAATTGCATACCTATGAATATTAGACATTCATATATATGCTAATATTAATCCTTTACACTGAGTTTTTAATATTAGATATTAAATTTATTAATTTTGTTCCTCTAATTGGGGATTTTTGGAAATGATTGAGCAGCAAGGTCCTTGGGGTTAAGATTTTTGGTAGGAAACCTGAGTATAGCTAGCCTATGTTTCTAACTATGGGCAGATCAGTAGGCTTTCAAATCAACTGAAACTAGTGACTATCTTGTGTGAGTGCTGAAAAGCTGACCTAGGACAAATGGTCACCGAATATCTGCATGAAAGAGCAATAAAACATTGTCATTGTGGAGGTCACTCAAGGTACTAGTTAAGCATCACTCTTGGCATATTACTTAAAAAGAGAGAGTGTTCTAATAATACTTTATGATTGCTTTTTATTTTTCTCAAAAATGGATTTAAATTTGTTATTTCATTGTGTGTGTGTGCACATGTGCGAGAGAGAAAAAGAGAGTTGCGGGGTAAGGGAGAGGGAAGGAGGGAACTGAAGCAAATTAACCTAGCAAGGTAACGGAGAGATTGAATTAGAAATAATTTCTTTATTCTCAAACTGCTCTCTGCTCTACATGATGCCTAAGCAACTAGACATACCAATTAAAATCAGTGATTGAGATCAGGAAGGGCAAACAACTAACTGATTGAATTTTCCGCTTTCAGCCAGTTGCATACTTCTGCTTGAAAAAGCTACCAGTAAATCATATCAACAACCTCATCTGCAAAATGGTACAGGTCTCAGGGTGCAATTCCAAAATTCCTTCTGAAGATAAGCCATTGAGCAACAAGATCTAAAAATTACCTGCTTCTGAAAGACAGGCGAAATTATATTTTCTTCCATGTGACATCAGGCAGAAATCACTCAAATTCAAAATAAGACATTAGGTCTGTGATATAACAAGATTACCTTAATTGTGTAAGCCAGATGTTTTTCTATTGCATTATGGAAGCAAAGCAGCAGGACTGTTCAGGACTGTTCTTCTGTCAATAAGCAGCACCTTGGAGATGTTGATGTGTTGTTGATTTCAAAATTAGAAAAGTTGCCCAATCTTGTACTGGAGAAGAAAAAGGGACGTCTTGAACATATCTCCTTTACCATTTCAGTTCAGCTCTGAGATATATTTTAAATTTTATTCAAAATTGTTTTCCATTAAAGTTTTATGTGTAGCACTCTATAATATATCCATAAATTTAAAAAAAACATTCGAGGTAATAGTATACTAATGAATTTCAAAGCTTCAAACAACCAAAGATATTTCTTATTAAACACATGAAAAGTTTTCCTAACATTGTACTTGCTCTTATAGAAATGCTATGAAAAATATTTGACCAATTTCCCTTTTTTAACAGCTTGCCTCTGCTTTGGTAAACATAAGCCTTCCTAGTTATGCTGCAAAAACTAAAGGTCCAATCTGTGAAAAGACTACTCAATATTTAAGCAGATGTTTAAACATCTGTTTCTGAGTAAACAAATGAAAAGCGAACAGGCCCTTCAGAGAGGTGCCCCTCTGTCTTGTGACACTGCTTCCTCTGTGTCGAGCAGTCAGTTTTGCATATTGGAAAGTATGCCCAGAGGCCTGAAATAACTCAAAGGTGAGACGTGCCTCGACCACAAACAACTATGTTCACGGCGGCTGTTTAGGGCAATGATGCTGGATTCAGAGAAGACTACAGGTGGGTTAAGTCTCATGTTTATGAGCATGACTGAGTAAACAGGAACCCAGAATTTAGTACAAATCAAGCAGAGTGAAGGAAGGAAAGCTGGCTTCCTTGGAGACAGCCTGAGAGCTGCTTGCCAGTCCCTGAGGAGGAGACTGATGTAATGGTGTATAACCTTCAGGTCACCCAGCTAGAGAGAAAGAATAGCCCAAGGGGCCCGAGGCAAAGATGATGTTGCTCTCATCTGGTCTCATGTGGGAATAAGTACATAGGAAGTCAGAACTGAAATGGCTGCCTACATAGGAACCAGGCAGGCAACCTGGGTTTTGTTATCTGTTCTAAGAATGCTCTGGGTGTGCCCACGCCCAAGTCCCAGTCCCGAGGGTCTCAGTGTGGAGCCCGTGTGGTGGGATGGTTGTACTTCTCCTGGGGCTTTTTGGAAGACTCTGGCAAAGAGTTCTGAAAGTTGGGATGTAGCCTCAGATTAGACCTTATCTGGGAGCCAGACCCAGCCCCGCACTAGAATCCACTTCCCAGAGTCAGACCTCAGTCCCTTCTCAGTCTCTTTGTCTCTGCCCTGGGCTAGTTCCTTGCCATCCTTCCATAGGTCCTAAGGTCTCCCAAGTTACCTTTCTGACTCTAGTCTCTCATATTTTAACACTTCCTTCAAGAATTATCTTTTCAAGTTTACATGAACACAAAAGTAATGCATGTCTCTAAAAGAAAATGTGTCAAATATAAAAAGCATAAGCCTAAATCACTCATAATCGCACTTTTAATTTTTTAATGGATATGAAATGACAAGTGAAACAACTCCTTTCATTCTCTCCTGCCTCTTCAGTCCCCAGCTCTGTAGAGATCATTTTACATTCTTCTAGACTTAATTCTATGCTTATAGGAATATACTTTTTGTTGTTGTTGTTGTTTTTAAATGAAAATAGAATCAGGTTATGAATATGATTTTGCAATGTGCTTTATGTTTTACTTAATGGACATTTTTCAAAGTCAGTACATATGAATATACTTTCTTTTTAATTGCTATATGAATTTCCTTTCATGAAAAGCCTATCATTGATTCAACCATTTTCCTATTGAGAGTTCTCTGCCAGTTTTTGGCTATTAAACAACACTGCAGTGAGTGTCACTGGACGTATACTCTTGATGTAATTAAGCTAGTATTTCTGTAGGATAGACTCCGAGAAGTAGCATTTCTATTAAAATTGCTGGGTCAATTTGCTTTACAAAAAGCTATACCCACATACACTCTCATCAATACAAGAGTGACCATTTTACTTCACCCATTGTAGATGTTAGCTATTGAAATGCTGACCATTAAGTAGGTGAACAAGATATCTTATTATTTAATTTTCACTTATTTAATAATTACTGAAATGGATCAGCTTTCCCTAAGTTAATTGGACAATTATATCACCTTTCATTAATTTTCTGTTTGTATTTTTTGTCATTTTTCTATTCTGCTGATTGTCTTTCTCATATTTATTAGTAGAAAGTAAACTATTCTGGTATTAATCTTTTATATGTTTATATATACATATATTTTCGCCCATTCTCTCACTCATTTATATTTTAACTTTTTCATCTTTCCAAATAAAAGTATTTTAATATTTAATATGTTGATTTTTTTATGGTTTATAGGTTTATATTATTCTAAGAAAGTCCTTCCTTATCCTACATTTGTAAATCTATGTTTCATTCCTTTTTCTCTAGCATTTTTGTAGTTCGGGGTTTTTTTTTCCTTAATGCCTAGCTCTTTAATCTAGTTGAAATTTATTTTGTAAAAGATATGGTGTAGAGATCTAACTAGATTGCCAAGTATCTTAAAATCATTTGGAATAACTCCTTTGCCTACCATTTTTTAAATTCCACAATTGTTATTATATTAAATTCCCAGGTATGTTAGTGGATGTTTTTAACATAGACATTGTGTGTGTGTGTGTGTGTGTGTGTGTGTGTGTGTGTGTGGCTGCTACATAGATACATATGTTTTAATATCAGATAGGCAAGTTTCCTATATTATAGACTTCACTCTAAAGATAGCAATGATGTCTATGGTCTACAGGGCATAAAACAATAAATGAGATTATGCTCAAGAAACTCTGATTCACTTATAAAATATGATGCTATTCAAAAGCATGCACACGATGCTTTTTAATTCGTTCTTTTAAAATATTGCAAAATATGTAGTTTAATGTATAAAATAGTATTATATTTTAACATTATCCCACCATCTGGTTGGAAAAAAGAGGCTTTTTAGAAGAGCAGACAATTTTCTGTCACTTCTCTTAGCTGAGAGTAAATTACTGCTACCACATTTTACAGTTCATATTATGACATAGCTTCAGTTAGAAAACAATTTATTCTGTCCAGTGAGACAGAATAAATGGTTCACAGTGGCAGTCCATTTTGCCATTGCCAGGTCTCTAGTCTAAGAGTAATATGATTTTTTCACAGATGGGTAGCTCCCAAGAGACCAAGTTTCTAGACTCTTCCCTCAGAGTCTGCATTTTTTTAATAATCTTTGTTTCGATGCAGAAGAAATGATTTTACACTAAGCTTATTCTTACTAGCACCAAAGTATAAAAAATAATTTTTAAAAGATCATTTCATAAACCAGACAGAACAAGCAAGGATATCATCAGTGATGGGCTGCTTCTTCAGCTCTCGTGAACATTCACTCTACTGTTGCTGAAGCCACAGACATTCTAAAAGAAAAAGGGGTGTGGGGACAGGGTAACAAAGAGACACCATAAGAATATGACTTCAACCCAGAAGGCTGGTCTTCCCAACTCCTCCATCTTCATACCATTGTCATGTGGTGGGTAACCTCTTCACAAGGAGAATAAATGGAAATATATACAAACAATGAATTATTAATGTTCTTCACACTGTAAAGCTAAGTGATGAAATGTTCCCTAAATTAGCTTGACATGAAGATGTGGGTTTTGTCACGGGAAGGCTGTCTTTGTAGCTGCTGAAGAACATTCAGGCAAAGGTAATACATAGTTGAATACTGTTTGAGAACAAGTCTTTGGCCACATTGTTCTTAAAGAATGTAATATCAATTGAAATCAGTGAACATCACCCAATCCCATAAAAAAGACATAGATTAAGTGTTCCCACAAGAGCATTAGCATCTGTCTGCACGCCTGAGCATCTGTTTCTTCAAACTGATAGAGATAATTAAGCCAGGCATAATTTGAAAATTAAGTATATAATTATTCTTTTTCTTAGCCAAGATCATGCCATTATTATTAAAGCTACTTTCCTGTCCTTTAAAGACTATCGGCTACCCTGCTTTGCACCCATGTCTCCATGTAATTGTCTTAATCCCTCCAAATTAGGGCCCGGACTATGCTTTACTCATTTTATATCCCTTACTGCATATTGCCTTGCACAGAGTAAGGGTTCAGTGTTCACACGGTGTTTACACAATAGGTGAATTATATGAAGCATCAAATATTTCCTAGAATACTATGAAAAAGGTGGTTATCTGTCCAATATGATTCATATAAGAAGTCAGCACTCATTCAAAAATGTAATATTCACTGTAAAGTTTAAACATATAGTCATCAGAGATTTAAAAACTAATGTATAGAAAAACAGAGTTTGTAGATATAAATTGTAAATCAGTTAAGTTTCAGATTCTTTTGGATTAATAGTTCTTGTGTTACATATCAAAAGAAGAAAATGCATATCTAACTCCTTAAACAAATATCTGGCTTTCTCCTCCACACGTTAAGAGTTCAATAAATAGTTACTACACTAGATGTGTTCTTATGTATGTTTCTTTATATGACCCTCAGAATTAAGCAGGAAGCAACACTTCAAACATCTCAAAGAAAGGTAACAAACTCCAGGTCAGTTAATCTGATATGAATACTTGGGTGGCCCTCCCTAGAATCACAGCCATATCAGTTTCGTGGTTCTAAGCCATTTTTTCGTTGTCGTTTTTCTGTTTTTGTTTTTGTTTTTGTTTTTTCCCCTTAGCAGGTATTTTAGTGAGAATTCCCAAAAAAGGGGTTGACAAGATTTACGAAGAATGTGGAGTCTCAAAAAAGAGGGTTGAGATTAGAAGCATAGCATCCATTCTGAAGATGAAACTAGAGTAAAGAAAAAAAAATCAGGAGAATTGTGTCATTTTACAATATCTGTAGTATTACACCATACGCTTTAAACTTATACAGTGCTGTATGTCAATTATGTCTCAGTAAAAATAGGAAAAAAATAATTTTGTCATAAGATTTGGGCAAACATAATGAAAGTATTGGGTATCAAGATGAGGATTGAGGGGGTGGTTCATAGAGAGATGCAATTCAATTTTAACTCATTCTAGACCCCACCATCAGCTACTTTTGAGCCCAGTGATGTACTGATGCCTTGCACAGGATGAGCTCAGAGGTTGGGCAGGAGAGGAGCCTGCTACAAAGAAGACCCTCTGTATCTGCAGTCAAATGGGGCCGGGACAGGAAGAAATGACAAAAGTATTATATTTATTAATGGACCCGTGTTCTCTCCCCATTATCCCATTCATACCCACTGACCATATCTTCAGAATAATTTAGTGTTGTAAGAACACAATTCAAATATGCTGCTTTAAAAATACTTATTTTGAATAGTGATAATCATCCTTATTATTCTCTTTTGAAGACAATAGGAGTTTATGATAAACAAGGAGAGTAGGTAGAAATAGAAAAATGTTTAAAAACATTTGTAAAACAGGTTTTGATACAATGTCCATTGAATTTATAAACAAGTGTATGAAGTAAATATCGGTATAACACTGCCATTGGGGCCTATGTTATAAAATTATTTTCTGTGAGCTAATTTATTTAAACACATATATAACATCGTTTATAGTTCATCCAATAAATAATGTGAGAGAGAGGATTCCATTTTATACCAAATTTCCTTCCATCAAGGATTGTGACTGAGTACCATGGACTGGGATCTGGAACAAAGACCTTGGAACTGGGAATCAAAAATTAGTATCAGGGTAAAACATTCTAGGTCAAGGCCAGGAACTCGAATCGGGATAGCCAGCAAAGTGAAGAGAGTAGTATGCGATCTGGAAAACAGCCAAGAAAGGCAAAACTAGAATCAGAGCCTAAAATAGAGTAAAAAGTCCAAATAAGGGTTCAAAATAACATGATCACTAGATCAGAATGCCAGGAAAACATAAGAAAGCAAGTGTTAGATTAAGAAGGTTTGGAGCTCTCATTCATTCAGAGAATTCTGACTCTGGGTTTGTAAGTGAGAGATGGCTGAGAGGCAGATATAGGATAATAGCTTACCATCTTATCAGAAAAAGACTTCCTGGCCAGCCTGCAAATACTCTAAATAGTTAATAAACTTGAAACTTAAACAAACAAGCAAAAAAAAAAAAAAATAGCCTCAAAGCTTTTTGTGAAAGCATGTTAGAAAAGCTTTGAGTAAAATCTTATCTTTGCTTAACCCAATCTCATCTGCCACCATTCTATGATACGAGCCCACTAAATTGATTTGCTCATATCTCCCAAACGTGCCTTTTACCTTTCTACTGTTCAGCCAAGCATTCTCCAGCCAATAAGACCAATTTAAATCCCACATTTCTTATGAAGTCTTTTTTATTTATCACAACAAAATGATTTCTCACTCCTCTGAACTCTCAGGTATGTCGGTGGACCTTTCACATATGTTGCCTAGCATTATTAATTTTATTTTCCTGTTCCTATAATTAACTGGATTGCTAGCAATTTGAGGAGGCAGTGATTTTATCTTATCATCTCTGGATCTTTATTGTACATTAAAGTACTCAATAAAGATTTACTGAAGTCAGAAGGCCTTGAAGTCAGAGGCCTTGTCTTAGAGTATATCTCTGTATCTCTCTACGCCCAGCACACACCTTGCTATAAAGCTAAACAACTCAAAATGGTACCCAGTACTGGCTCTGAATGGTTAAAATACAAACTTGTTTAATAATCTTTTTTTCTTTTGCCAGTACATTTCATTTTTTTCCAAAGCAACATCACCATGTTGCTAGAATTTGGAAATCCTCTACCAAATGGAATCAGACCAAAACAACACCAAAGAGGAAAAAGTACAAATCACATTGTAGTGATCTTATTTCCTATTTCCCAAATTATAAGTAATCATTATGGAAAAATTAGTAAATAGAGAAACACACACGCACACACACACACACACACAAAATACACACTTTTCAAATCATTCATAATCCCACCACCAAAGATCGCCGCTATTAATTTTCTGGTGCCTAATTTTTTCTTACTAGAATTACTTTATGCAGCCTATCTGTCTGAGTCATTCTAAATAAAATTATCCTACTTACACACTTTTAATATATGAAACTTACACCTCAGCTCATCACCCCAGCTGCACATAGCCATCTCCCCAAAGGAACTAATCAACAGGTTATCCAGAAACAAATCTGGACCAATAAAATAGATCAAGAAATAGGTTATAGCTTGAGAATTTAAACTAAAAACAGTTAGCAATACAATCTGAAACCAAAAGGTCATAAACTGGAGAAACCACAATGTGCTATAGGTAAGTTAAATTTACAAGGAGCAGTATGAGTATGTCAGCTGACGTAGAATGGAAAGAAGCAGGGAGGCACAGTGAGATGGAGTCATATCCGAGGGGAGTATTGGCTCTGTACTCTGATCCCCTACAGTCACCTTAAATTCAGAACTACTTCTAGCTCTACACTCCATCATGTCAGCTATATAATGGCTTGGATTTCTGGATTCCCAGATTTCCTTTAAAATTTCTAATGTAGCCCATCAATGAGAGCTCTTTATTTAGGCTACCTTGAATATTTTAAGAACCAAATCAAGCACTTTCTCAGATTCTTTCCATAAGTATATATTTTTTTTCAAAATATATTACATATGCTGTGTAGAAGCCTGCTTTTTTGACACAGTTATATATGCTGGAGACATTAAATATTGCTGTGCATCTTCATTACAAATGGCTTCGTGATATTTTGTTTATCATAATTTGTTTAACCCATACTCTATTACTGAATATTGGATATTGTTTCCAGTTTTACCTAATATACATTATTCTTCAATTAGCACTCTTGGCTTATATGTTTTCCAGATATTTCCTCAGGATAAAAATACACTCTTCATACATATAACTTAATAGGGTCACCCAAATCCTATCCTTGATGTTCTAAGCTGTCAAATACTTCATAGTTCTTGATAACCCTTTTCTGAAAAAGTAATCTAATATTTTAGGGTAGCCTACAATAAGCTAAAATGGGATAGAAAGGTTTTTTTTTTCCTTTATATTTCAATGTTACTTTCCCTAAATGCAGTTCCGAGGATTTCAGTTGCTAAAAATTTTCTAGTCCCTTTTCTGCTTGTCAGAATTTTCATACTTTCTCAATTCCAGACTAGGCTTCTTCTATATCTCTTTCAGGACACAAGCAAAAAAAAATCTCTTTTCAAGAAAATGACAAAGAAAGAATAAGACAGAAAAAAAAGTAGCATAAAAGGAAGGATAGTTTTCTTTTTTAATAGGGAAAATTAATTTTAAGATGCCAGTAAAAAGTTTAAAAATTCAATGACTGTTAGAAAAATAAGAAAAAAATTTTTTAAAAACCTACATTCTAGAACATCAGAATAATAAATAAAGTCACCAAAGGAAATAGTATCTGAAAGTTCTAAGAATGTATGACTATAATGTATTTATTATTATTATTATTATTATTATTATTATTATTATTATTATTATTTTGATATGATAGTATACTCATTTTAGAAATATCCATGTCCTCAAACAACATAAAATCTTATTTTGTAGGGTATCATGTTATCTGGACAGGGTGTCCACTTAGCCAACATGAAGATATATGAAGTCATCTTGCTCTTTAGTTACTCTGACAGGCTCTGGGCACTAGAGGCCACTGTGAGAGTCACCAGAATGAAGATTTGTGAGTTCTGTATTTATCACTAGAGCAATGCCTGGTCCAGGTAGCACATGGCTTGGAGTAGTGCCAGCACCGCATATGACAATTAAATTGCACCTATTCACAAAGAAATGGGCAATATCATTTACAGGTTAATACCCTTAGCAGTAGTCTATTCTAACATAAAATCCCTTTAGTTTACCATGTTCACCTCAGTGGCTGTTTTATTTCTTAAAAATGAATGACAAAAGCATAGCAATAGAAAAATAATCCATTATACACCAACATGAACTTAGACAATATTTTTCCAAATCGCATCTCTTGCACACTTTAACATTTACACACCTGAGAGAGCCTTAGAATTAATTAGCACTTAGAAATCACAGCAGTTTTCAGCATTTAAAAATACTCAAAAATAGTAGAAAAATAATTATTGTGCCAAACCAGACGTCTTTTTTTTATAAAGATATGTTCGATTAGCAGTTGATTTTATCATCTTTTTTCTTTCTTATATCTCATTAAATTAGACTCAAAGTACAGTATTTTAAATTAATCTAAGCAGAGCATGGTGCCCATATTTCACCATATAACACCAACCTAGAAGATAGAATCAAGGCACATTAATAGTAACAACTATATTTCTTTTGACTTTGCCCCCCCCCCCCAACCACAATTTTGGGATCATCAGACTCTTTTGAAATCTCTGGTTTTACCTGGATTCCCCAGGAGCAAATCCATTCTGCCTCTGCCACCTTCAAAAGAGCAGCCATGGAGACTTTGTATCTGCAGGAGCCAGCCCTTGTGATGCTAAATTCTCATAATGCTAAATGTGGAGAGCTCATTGGAAACTTCTATGTGCCAAAGCCATGCTGTGCTCCCCCTAGAAAAGGGAGAATACATCTTTTCCTTTTTGACTTTGTGCTTGGAGACCAAAGTAGAGATGTTTAATGTCTTCTTGTCCTAGAGAGGTTGTGGACACCCTTATTCTCAACATCTATTGTCTGTAAGACCTATGTATCACCGGACCAGGGACATTAGTGAGAGACTGACAAGGTGCTACACATAAAATCAAGGCTCCCTTTGATTCCTGAGGCATTTAAGAGATGAGGTATCTTAAGCCAAGTCTTCTTTGTCTGACTTTTCTTTCTTAACCATGATTTCTTGCCTATGAGGCTTTGTTAATTCATGCAAATAGACCACTGGCAGGCCCAGTCACCCTGCCAGCCAGACTTGCTTGAATCCTAGCAGGAAATACAGCCTTGACTCTAGTGAGATCCCCTAGCATGTGCAAAAAAGAACTAATGTAAAAGTTGGCAGCCATTCTTAATTATTGTTACATACTCAATGCAGGATAAAAGGCTAAAAATTAGGTCTAGTAAATTGAGACTGTAGAAGGTAAAGTGAATTTTTCACAACCATTTAGAGAAATTCCTTTGTTTTTACTATTTAAAGCACCAGGGCAAGGCATATTTACCTATTTATAGATGTGCTTTTAAAGATGGACTTTAAGAGATGATTACTACATATAATGCAAAAATCCAAATCACCTAATAGTGGAAGCCAATATTAACCACACAATTATCCAATACTCAAAGAGAAATGGAGTGAACTGCTTTGAACAGTACAAATATTTATGATGTTCCTTTTTCCTTTTTGTGTCATCAGGAATCACCAAGAGTTGTCTTTCCTCCAAAGCTGGATGGCATTATATCAATTTAATACCCTTTTCCCTTTTATTACATGCTGTCTATCTCGTTATTTTCAGAAATTCATCATACCTCTGATAAAAGTTATATTAAAATCTATATAATTTAGGACTTGTTACATGTGCTTTGTCCTGTTGCCATTGGGACAACCTATAAAGATTTCACCATATATTTTAAAACTTAAAAAAATGATATAATCATATAAATAGATGCAGCATTTGACAAAATCCCAATTCATTCTCAATAAAAGTTTCAGCAACATCAGAAAAGAACTTCCTCAAACTGCTAGGTGACATCCACAAAAAATCTGCAACTAACATCATACTTAATGGTAAAAGACAGAATGCTTTCTCCTTAAGATTACGATCAAGGCTAAGGTGTCCACTCTCGGCACTTCTATTTAACACTGTATTGGGGATTCTAACAAGTGCAAATGGGCAAGAAAAAAATAAAGTCCTATATAGTAGAACAAGAAAACTGTCTTTATTCAGAGATAACAAATTATTTATGTAGAAAATCCTATAGAATCTACAAAAATTAAAGCTACTAAAACTAAAAAGTAAGTTTGGCAAGGTTGTGAGATATGATTGACATAGAAAAATCAATTTTATGTCTATATAGCAGCGATGAATAATCAGAAATTAAAAGTGAAAAGAGAATACCTTTTATAGCATAAGTATATGAAACATGAAGGGATAAATCTGGCAAAAGATGTGTAAGATTTATACATTGAAAACTACTGAACATAGCTCAGAGAAATGAGGAGGACCTAAAAATTACAGATATATACCATGTTCATAGGTTGAAGAATTTAACCTGTGTTAAGATGTCTGTTTTCCCCAGATTAACCTGCAAATTCAACACTATTCCAATTAAAATAAAAAAGGTTTTGTGTAGAAATTGACATGGTTCTACAATTCATATGGAAATGCAAAGGACTTAGAATACTCAAAACAAATTTGCAAAAGAACAAAGTTGGAAGACTAATGCTACCTGTTTTAATCTTTTGATAAAGCTACAATTACCAAAATAGTGACATTGATGTGAAGATGGACTAAGAGAAAAAAAAGGAAAAGTCACACACTTGAAGAAAACATAAAGAATGTATTTTTAAAAGCTCTCAAAATTTAATAGTGGAAAAAGCAAACATAACTTTTTAGATTCATCAGAATATTTGCAGACACTTCACCGAAGAAGATATGTGGATGGCATATAAGCACAAACATAAAAATGCTCAACATATTTAGTCATTAGAGAAATGCAAAGTAAAACCACAATGAGACTATTAGAATGACTAAAATTAAAAGACTGACTATACCAAATGTCAGCAAGGATATGAAGCACCTATAACTATTACCAATTGCTGATGAGAATGTAAAATGGTACAATCGCTTTGGAAAGCAGGTTGACAGTGTTTGAAAAGTTAAACGTAGACCTACCAGATATTCCACCATTTTATTCTGAGATGTTTACCTAGAGAAATGAAAGTACATGTCCATACAACGATTTATATAAAAATGTTCATAGCAACTTTATTGTAATGGCCAAAGTGGGAAACAACCTGAATATTCATCAACAGGTAAATGGATAAACCAATTGTAATACATACGTATAATGGAATATTGCTCAGCATAAAAGTGAATGAATGAACTATTGATACACTCATCAACATAGACGAATCCAAATAATTATGCTGAGTAAAAGAAGACAAAAAAGAATACACACTGCACAATTCCTTTTATATTAAATTCTAAAACACACAAATTAATCTATAGTACAGAAAACAGACCACGGTTTCTTAGAGATATGGGATGAGGAGGAAGGGGAGAGAAGAAGGGTCATAAAGGGGAACAAAAAAGAAAGTGTGTTCACTATTATGATTGTGGTAGTTTCACAGGTATATAAATATGCTAAAACTCAACACATTTTATATTTTAAATATATGCAGTTTATTTAAGCCAATTATCTCTCAATAATTTGTTAAAAACAAAACACACACACACACACACACACACACACACACACACACACATACACACAACTCTCCTCAGACTATTAAATGGCAAATATCACTTGAAGTTTCAAATTTGGCACCAATATTAAGAATTACTAACATTCATATCATTCAACTTCCTAACTTCTAAACAGTCTGCAAAGCCTGATGTAAATGAATATTTCAAATTACAATTCTTTGAATCACTAAGAGTCTCATTTTCACCATATTGAAACAGTATAATGTTAAATTACTAGTCTCTTTGAAGCAGTGAAATGTTAAATTACCACATTTTGACTTGAAAACCTTGGGACAATTTGAGGACCATATATGAAATTAAGGAGTCCACTTTCCTTGAAGGTTTAGCTTAAAAGCATAAACATGGTTCATATCAGTGGGTCATGCTAGTAACTCAGCCTCTGAAGGTATGAATCACCCACTAGGTACCTAGCAACCTAGCCATTAAGTGAGTGAAGAAACCCATTGACTTAACGATCAAATGATAACATTTCTATCTCATCTATGCTATAGGATGTTCACTCTACTATGTGCCACCCCTACTATGTATACTAAGGGTACGAGAGTGATTAATAAGGTCTCTGCCTTAAGACAGTCATAGTTTAATATTATTTTGATATTAACAGGCAATGTTATTGTATAATGAACATAATTTAGCAGACATATTGCTAAAAAATAGATGCAACTCTGTAATTGCAGAAATAATTGCTTTGAATTTATAGGGAGTATGGCTTTATACCCATGGAAGAATAAAGATTACTGGATTATGGTTTTGATTTGTGAACACATTGTAAATCAGGCATTCGAATACAAAAGAAATCAAGCACAGTGCATACATAGATAGTACAAAGAAAAATAGAAAATATTACACTGTGTAGTAAATTATCTGTTCACTAGGCCTAAATTACCTTTAATTTGAATTTATTTTTGCCAACTATGAAGACTGCTGCTCCCTTATAGATTTCTTTTGACATCTGTAGAATGTTTCCAAGTTGATTCATTACCTTGGTGATAGACTTCAAATTCTATTTCTAGGCTTTTTTTTTTTTCAAATTTCAGAATAGAAACTAACTGCTTGTATGACTATTTCTCAAATAAGAAAGTATTTTTGCATCATTCACAGAGACGTGCCCTAGATTATGGTCAGCAAACTTAAATAAACAAATGCATCTAATGGGTGTAACACAGGTATAATGAGCACGATTAAGCAGGCATTTCCTTATCATTAGTTTGTAACCTTTCACAATAACCCTCACTCATATTAATAAGTCTCTTTTTTTTTATATACTTAATCTTGCTTCTAAAACTTGATTTAAATTCTAAATGTTCTGGCCATATCCACATAACACAAGACAAAATAAAGATCCAGGTAAATTAAGTTGGATACAGTAAATTTGAATGATTCACATTCAGGTATATTTTAAACTTTGAAAGTTATATCACTATTCAGTCCTAATTTGCCTCTTTCACTAAAACTTTAAAAAAAAATGATTTGGCTAATACAAACTAGAAATAATTATATATTGTACCTCAGTTAACGTGCTCAAGCTTAATTCAAAGAGCTTGTAAAGTTCTTGAGGTGTTTCAGCTTATTCTGTAATTTCAAATTTTCTACCAAGTAATACTAAAAGGAAGTCCAATGGAAAAATTATATTCTGAGTTTAGAAATACAAAATAACCTATTACTTTGAAGATTAAGATTAGTCGGGCTAGCAACTAGATAACCATATTCATAGAATGCACTGTAAGTATTTGTTTCACTTCTCTCATTCTTCTTAGTCAACATCAGTTATAACAAATGCAGTGATATCGTAAAAATGTATTTCTCCCTTAAATCAATAAACACCGATTTAGCTTACTGGAGTACATTCTTAGAATAAATAGACATCAACTTGACTTCAGTTTTTTGTTTTCAACTTGCCAATACACTGAATGCATGGTATACTGTTTTCAATGCTAATAAACTGAAAGTGTGTTGCTGCTATACAAATTTTTGTAGTATTATATAATATTGTAATTAAGGAAATTTTATTATATTGAAGAGAGTGAATGAGAATAACTGAAATACGAGCCCCCTTTGGGAATTTCTAGAATGCACACTCTAACAACAGCAATAAAAATGAAAACAAAATCTGGTTTTAATGATTCTGTTCTCTTTCTAGATATGTGTTCACTAAGAATACAGCAATGCTAGTTTTTAATCTACTTCCAAAATAAAACAAAATGTTCTAAACAGGAACTGATTTGTGCAGGGCTGCGTAGAGAATTACAAACAGTACATTTGCTTCTCCTCCAGTGTTCTCTGCCCTCTTCATTACGTATTTCAATTGCATTAACATTATTTCTCTTGGGAATTTTCCATTAACTGATCGATCTATCCATTAGGATATTTTCCCTAAAATAATATTGAGCTCCTGCTCTCATTTGCTATTACCCCCCACCCATTAATGCTAATTAGGTTCCCTTGGATCAGGGAGATAATACTGTTCCATCTTGTCATTCTCTCTCAAATGCTGTAGACAATGATGTGCGGCTTTATTATGCATTGAATACTTTTAAATTGTCCATAATAATTCTGTCTGAGATTGTAATTATGTTGACTTGCCCTTCCTTGGAAGTTCTTATACTTTATGATCTCTTCAGAGCTAAGGTGTTTGAAATTTACTATAATATATTAGAAAAAAAAATGTCAGCTTCCACAACAATGACTTCTGATTATAGCTACAGAAAAAAATAAATAAAAGAAGGAAGGAAGGAAGGAAGGAAGGAAGGAAGGAAGGAAGGAAGGAAGGAAGGAAGGAAGGAAGGAAGGAAGGAAGGAAGGAAGGAAGGAAGGAGAGAGAAGGGAAGGGAAGAGAAAGGAGAAAGGAGAAAGGAAAGAAAAAGAAAGGAAAAGAGAGCAAGGAAAAAATGTGTGATGTATCAAAGAACATTACATGCAGAATTTAACACAAAATACATTTATGACCATTTTAACTATGAGATTAACCCAATTCCTAAATGAAAGCAAAAATATTAGAACTTTAAAATTAGTCCAATTCTTATACTTAAAGAGCTGAAAATTTTAACAACTTTCTTTTTTCCTTTTGTATTCCTCCTTTTCTGTACTGTTATTCTCTCAAAATGTCTTTTGCTCAAACTATTAGATAGTCAATAAATACTGGTTAATTGATATGTACAATATTGATGTATAATGAGGAGAAGAAGTACAAATACAATTAAAATGTCTTACTTCCACAGGATTTAGTGTGTGATATGGGTTGCCATATAATTTAATAGTTATGGTAATCCGTTTGAATTCTTTTAATAATTATTAAATTATGATGAGTTGATGGCATGAGAAGACTAAGTGAAGGAGACTGTTCTAAGTTAAAAGAGGCAAAAAAAAAAAATCTAAAAATTAAATATAATGTGTGAACCTAGTTTGAATCCTATTATTAACAAACCAACTGTAAAAAGACATTTTTGAGACATTTGGTCATTTGTCAAATGGAGGCAATTTGATTGTGGACTGGGTGTTGTTACATGATACCAAAGAATTATTGTCAATTTTTGAGGAATGATAATGGTACTGTGGTTGTGTAATACAATTTCTATAATTCTATTGACACATACTGAGTTAGGAGTGAAATTGTATGCTGTCTGAGATTAACTATAAGGTACTTTTAGCAAAGAAAAAAAGAAATGAGGACTATACAAAGTAAATAAGATAAAAGTCTGATAATCGTTGGCTATATTAGGTGATACATATATGGAGATTCATTATTCTATTTCCTACTTTTGCATACATTAAAAAACTTCATAATAAAATGTTTTAAGTAATGAAAAAGCAATACATATTCAATATGTAAAAGTACAAACAGTGTAAGGTATGTATAAGTTAAAATGCAAAAGGCTTCCCTCACCATCATCCAAATCTTACTCGCAGGAGGAAACCACTATTAACGACTTGATGTGTATACCAATATAGACATCTCTATCTGCATATGTACCTATATATAAATATTTAATATTTTTTACCAAAATGCTTTTAACCTTTTATTTATTAAAACTATACCTTGGAAATTTTGCCATGTCAGTAAATTTAGATCTATATTATTTTTCCTGACTGATACAGAAGAGTCCATTGGATATTTTGCATGAATGATTTTATTTTTACAATCCCATAAGGATGAATATGTAGTCTGTTCTCAGTTTTTAACTATTCCAAGCAATATTACAGGGAAACTTTTTGTACATACTTCTTTGTACATTTGTATGACCATGTATATATCCATGTCTGCAGGATAAAGTTTTAGAAGTAAAACTGAGAGGCAGAGTGTGGACATTCCACTTAGGCTCCTCGGGTCCTACCCTTAGTGCTCTCACTGATGATCTGAGTGATCTTAGGCATAACGTTCGACTCTCTGAATATCAGTTTTTCTTCTGAAAATAGGATTAATAATAATCATATTAACTTAACAACATTATTGTGAGAATAAATAATACTTATAAAGTATTTAGAATAACTATGAAATAATACGTGTGTATATATATGTGTGTGTGTGTCTGTCTCTAGTTTCTGCTAATATTTGGCCTTTGACTCTATTTCCTGATACAGAGCTCCTAAAATCTTTGTAATTTCCTGAGCGATAGGAGTGTCTGACATAGAGCTCTTAATCCTTTGGAATTTCCTGGGTAATAGAAACATCTTTTGTTCTAATGGGGTGACTCTTGGTGGGCTCCCAGATGGGGGCTGGCCACCAGAAACACCAAGCCATGATTAGAAGCTTGGAACTTTCAGTCCCAACCCCTATACTCTGGAGAGAGAAGAGGAGGTAAAAATTTAGTTAATAATCAACCATGCCTATCTGATTAAAGCCTCCATAAAAATCCCTAAAGTACAGAGTTTGGAGAGTTTTCAGATTGGTGAGCACATCACATTCAGGAATGGGGACAGAAGCTCCTGTACTTGAGGGCTTCCTAGACCTCACCTACATATTTCTTCATCTGGCTATTCATCTGTATCCTTTATTACACCCTTTATAATAAATTGGTAAATGTACATAAGTATTTCCCTGAGTTTTGTCAGCCATTCTAGCAAATTATTGAACCTGAGGAAGGGGTCAAGGGAACCTCCAATTTATAGCTAGTCAGAAGTAGAAGTTGACAACCTGGGACTTATTATTGGTTTCTGAAGTGGGGGCAGTCTTGTGGGACCGAGCCCTTTACTTGTGGGATCCGATGCTAACTCCAGGTAGATAATCTCAGAACTGAATTGAATTGTAGGGCACACAGCTGGTATCAGAGAATTGGTTGGTATGGGGAAAAAACTATGCACCTGGTACCAGAAGTGTTCTGTGTAAGTGTAGTAAGTAGGAACAAAACAGAGTTTTCCTTTATTTGGTGTAGAGAGTATTTTCCTTCCTATAAAACAGGTCATGACACACACAAAAAGTGCTCAATAAATGTCAGTTACCATTATTGTTAATGTAGATTGGGTTGATTTACATTCTCACCATAGTAAGAAAATCACTTTTTTATTCTGATAGACGAAATCTATCCCCTTGCTTCAATTTCCATTTTCTTAATATTTATTGAATTTGAACATTTGTTTATTGATTTCCTGACTACTTTTATATTACTTCTGTGAAGCATTAATTAGTTTCTTGCACTCATTTTCCTATGGAGATAAAACTTAGTGATGGCACATTCCAAAGAGGTGAATGGCAACCTACAAGTTCTGATCAGACCTGAATTTCCAGATAAGAGAATATGCATACTTTAATTTCAACATAACCTAAATAAATTCCAGAGGACATCTACCTCCAGGTTTGTATCAAATCAACACTCTCACCATTTAGCTGGACAAAATCTTATGAAAGAAATAAACAATTTGAAGGCACTAGAGAGCAATGTAGGCAGCAAGCACTTAAAGAGCCAACATCACAGGGATAAGAGAAGTACACTGATGTGAGTTTAACATTCTCCTCCATTTTGCCCCCTAAAAAAATGTGTTCATACTTAAGCAGCACAGGGCTTAATGGCCAAGCAGAGCATTCAACTTTCAAGCTCAGAGTTTACAACACGTTCACAGAAATGAAAAGATAAAAATTGATGCTCAAGAACCATCAAGGTAAACACCTTGGCTTTGCTTTAGACCCCAGCACTGAAAACAAACCAAAATAAGCCAAACCTTACATGGACTGAAATTTCATCATAAATCATCTTAGTCATTGATTAAATCAAAGAGATTTACCCTTACACAAATTGCCTACCGGGGCAGCCCTTCAGGAGCTCCTTAGTAAAGGGCTTATTAAACTAGTTTCAAAGCACAGAGCTCAAGTCATTTACACCAGAAACACCAAGGGTGGACATGCCCCAGCTGCTGGTGAAGATGCATGAACAACAGGTCCCATCAACTGTACATTTTGAAAAATAAAAGTTTATTACATCAAAAAAAAAAATGAATGGAATATAAAATCTTCCAAATGTCTATAATTTTTCATACTTAATATCCAGCATTCGGTCAAAAATCACTAGGCATTCTAGGAAACAGAACCAGAATACCAGAAACTAAAGGCAAAACAACAGCAGCAGCGGCAGCAGCAACAAAATGGACGACAAACATAGATCCACAGATGATCAAACAATGAATTTATCATTTATGGCAAATAAACAAGAAACATTTCCTTCAAATAAGCAACAATAATATTGACAGCTGACTTCTTATTATAAATGATAAAAAAAAAATAATTGTCAAGCTATATTTCACTAGCCCTCAAAATAATCATAAAAAGCAAAGAAGTTTTACAAGATGTAAAAGTTCTAGATACTGGTTACATGACAATGTGAATATATTTAACACTACTGAACTATACACTTAAAAATGTTTAAGATGGTTAATTTTGACATTGTGCATTTTACCATAGATTTTTTTAAAAAGTGAAGAAGAGAGTTAAAAATAATGTGAAGAAGAAACAGACATTTTAAAACGAAAGACTTCATCGTTAGCAGACCATCATTCAAAGGAATATTAAAGATAATTTTTCAGACAGAAAAAAATAATTTCAGATAGAAACACAAAGATGCAAGACAGAATGAAAAGCAATTGAAAAGAAATAGTAATTATAATGGCAGAAAATAATATTATTGGGGTGTATATATATGTGTGTATATATTTTTATATATATATATTATATATATATTTAATATATATATTTTATATATATATTAAATATATATTTAATTAAAATATATACAATATATGTATATATTTTAATATATGTATATATATATACATATATATTTTATATATTAAAATATATGTATATATTTAATTAAATATATATGTATATATATACATATATTTTATATATATGTATATATATACATATATATATTTCCGTATATATATATATATATAATTAAAAAATATATATATTTCCATATATATATATATATATATGGAAAAAATCAAGAGTGTAGTATATGGAGTCAAAGTTTTCTAATGTCCTGACATTGTTAGGAAATAGTAAAAGTACTAACTTTACCTTACTTCATATTAATAAGTCAAGAATGCAAGTTGTAATACCAGTGGTAACTACTAGAAATTATTATAAAATAACGTAATCAATAATTTGTAGAGGAGAAAACATATTTATAAAAATATTTAATTAATTCAAAAGAGACAAGAAGTGGAAGAAAAGAACAAAAGGAGGGACAAATAAAAAACAAATAATGAGATGATAAATTTAAAACCAAAAATATCGGCAATTTGAATAAAATTCTCTAATTAAAGAGACCATCAGACTGGATTAAAAAATAAAACGCAACTATATATTTCTTACAAGAGACAAACCTTAAACATAAGGACACAGTGGTATTAAAAACGAAATATTGGAAAAATGTATACAATGCAAAAAAAAGTTGCTATAGCTATACTAATATCAGGAAGAAAAGAAGCATTACTAGAGGTAACAATATTTTATAAAGATAGAAAAGTCAATCTACTAGATTGTTAATAAGGATAAATATATGCTTCTAATAACATAGCCTCATAAGAAGCAAAAATTGACTGAATCAAAGGAAAAAATGATGTATCACAATTGGATTTGAAGGTCTAATGCATCTCTTTTAGTAAAGGAAAGAACAAGCGAAAATAAATCATAGGATTTAGTAGATTTTAAAAACATGATTAACGAGCCTCATTTAACTGCTATATACAATACAATAGTATACATATTTTTTTCAAGTGCACATAAACCATTTGCCCAATTTAACCAAATGTTGGACCATAAATCAAGTCTCAACAGATTTCAAAGCATTTAAATTATTAATCTTATGAAACAAGGCTAGAAATCAATAATAAAAAATAACTAGAAAAGATCCCAGTATTTGGATAAAAAGCAGTACAGTTCTAAATAACCCACTGGTCAAAGAATCACTCCAGTAAAAAATTTGAATTGAATTATTACAAATATGACAAAGCAAAATGTGTGAGATATAACTAAAAAAAATGTGTTTTAGAGCTTTAAATGCTGATATTAGGGAAACAAAGGGCTACAATTCAGTGATCTAAGTATCTATCTCAGTAAATGAACATACACTTTCAATTCGTACACTTTTCAGTATGTATGTTCTACTTCAATTTTTAAGTTACTTAAAATCTTTTTTTAAGAAAAAGAAACTCCCCAAGATCAAGTCTCTGGTTCTACAAGATCAGACGACCTTGAAGTCTGTAAATTTGTTACTATTTAGGCCGCTGTTGACTTTTTTCCCCCTGAGTGATCTCTTAAGGCCCAAAGCGCCATACTTTCACACTGACACTCAAGGATGACAAGTCCCAGGAGCGGAAGACTGTCCTGCTTGATAAACCAGTCATCTCTAGACTCTCCTTAGCAAGTGTTTAAATTCCTATGTATACCGTAATCTCTTTGGTGTGGGAGGGGTGTTTTTTTTTTGCTATTTTACATATAACTCAAGGTCAAGTTAGCTTCTTTAGAACCACTCTGCAGCAGAAAAAATACCCAAACACTCCATGATTCAGACTTGGCCTTCCAGAAAGACAGATACAAGCCTCTAGGCTTATAGAAGAAACCAGTTACTCTGCAACATTTCATCTCACCGCACCCTTTCTGCAGGAAATATTTGTCCAGCATGTGTTATTACACTAGCTTCAAAACTAGATTCGCTAGTATGTTTCAAAAGTCTCTGACCTCCTTTCATAACATAACAAAACACAAAATTAATACTCACTAGTTCCATGTTTTAAATTATTGACAGACATTTCATTAATCTTCTGTGATTGACATTAGTACTATAGCTTGTTCATAAAATTAAATACTGTTTTGAGAAAACAATGAATTCAGTATTTTAGTTCTAGAACTAAATAACTAATAACTAAAAGAATTTTCATAATGCACTTATGAATTTTCATTTGAAAAAGTATTTTGTAAAGGTATTCAAATTTATGCCCCATAAATAGAATTAAATGATCTGTGAGTGTTAATTAGAAAGACTGAATTGAAAGCATCAGATTAATGTATTATCACTATAATTCCCAGCCACACTAAATACTCATGAACTTTAAAATGTTCTTGCTTTCTTTTCAAACAGTAGTGTGACATCGGTCCATTTGTATAGTTTTATTAAATGAAAATAGAAAATTGCTTCTTCATTAAAATTACTAACTTCATTTTGAATAGTCTCCTACTTAAAGAAATATTATTAGAAATAATACTCTTGATAAAACTGAGATCAGAGTTCCCCATTGAGTGTAAGCAATGTATTTCCTTTAGCGCAGAGGGACAAAGAAACTTCATCCTGACCTGCACCTCAGTTCCTGTGGGAGCAGGTCACCTCTGCTCCAGTGACCCTGACTCCTTCTGCAGTAAGGTCAGGAAGGTCAGGAGCTGGGTGGGAGTAGTCTCTGGTCTAGCCATTTCTTCTTGGCAAGTTTTCAAGGCCCAAGTCAACGTCCACTGTCCTGTGAGTGACAATGAGAAGATCTTTTCACACACACACACACACACACACACACACACACACACACACACACACAAATCTATAAAGGATTCTCTTTATAGGTACGAGATAACCTGGCAAGCAGGAAGGATGACTGGATAGTAGGAGCTTGGGGCAGATATTTTATCCCAGATATTGATAATTTCCAAAGGGAAGATCTGTGCCTTTTTTGTAATATTTGTGTGTGGAGCACCACCCTTTGTGGGAAGATAATAAGCATCTCACAAATCTTTCTACACCTCCTCACTACTTATCTTTCCTGCACATTTAAATTAGTAGTATAGGTGTTCTGTTCACTCTTACTGCTTCCCCTAATTCTGATCTGAACTGCTCCTTGTCTGAATTCTGTACGCATTTTTTAATGCACCCTTGGAAATTACCAATACCTTTCTCATAGTCAAAGCTAGAGCTCTCTTTTAAAGAAATTCTTTCAAAAAATTGCTACCTATTTCAGTGTTCTTGTATCACGATGTATTGAATTATGGAATCAAATATCTGTCAATTTGTAAATAGAGCCATAAATACAGATTAAGAAAAGAACTAAATGTGATTCAAAGTATTGAGACACTATTACAAAACAGTTCTAAATGACAGTATTTTAACAGTTTTTTTTTTCGCTTATATGACAATGTTTCCTTAAAGTGTCTCTAATACCATAGTAACTCCTTCCTAGTTAAAAGATATATTTCAGAAGGAAAAAAAATGCTTTTTTTAGAAAGCTAGATAAGAAGCAAATAGACTAATATCTTCATATGTCGTATAGCATCCCAGTGACACATCATTTTCACATGTTTTCTGTCATTTAATCTTTGACATAATCACATAAGATGGGCAAGGAAGCCTCATTATTTGCATTCTACTACCAGAACCATCAGAATCTTGTGGCTAGTACAGTGTTCTAATGCTTTCACTTCAACATACACTCTGCCTTTTCAAGCATTCACAGCAACTCAAATATTCATAGCAACAATCCATCACTACAGATAATATCTAAACAAACATGACATTTTCATTTTCTTTAACATCTTTAAACCAGACAGGAAGCTGTTAAATATGAGTTCAGCCCAAGGACTGTAGAACCTAAAAGATATCATTATCATAGTTTTGTCCTTTCAGAAAAAAAGGCCCAAAGATTGTCATAAGCACATGCCTCAGATTCTGCTATTTATTTGGAAGGGTGTGGGTCCATATCCTTCTAAGGGGAGGGCTTATGAAAAAAGTAATCATGGGTTTACCTGGGTATTGCTGGTTTGTGACTTCATTCCCAAGACTCAAGAAGGAGGAGTACTAGAACCTCAGAACATGGAGCTATGTGCAATGAAGATGTTATTTCTACTCCCCCTCTCTAACCCTCCACCCTTGAGGAGAGAGCTTGGACTTTATTTTGTGGTGGGAAGGAAATCCCAGAAAGGTTAAGCTTGCTTAGAGAAGAGCCCAAAGATAATTAAGAAAGCCACTATCACCCATGATCAGAGCTGGTTTGAGAGACCAAAAAGTGAGTGGCTGAGTTTTTCTACCAAAATCATGACATACAAGATGCTCCTTATGGCTCTCCAACCTCAGCTACCCTGAAATCTTGAAGGTTCCTAAATGCGTCATGTTCTCTCTCAAGTCACAGGATTTGCATGAACTTCACGGTTTGTTTTTTGTTTTTGTTTTTTCTTTGGTTGCGGGGTGAGGGGGTTGCACAAACCTCATTTTAGAGCACTCTCCACCTTTATCTGACTACCTTCTACTCATCTTTTCTGACACATCTCGATCATTGCTTCCTCCAGGAAGCCATCTTTCACACTCTGTATTCCTCATCACCTTGTACGATCCTGGAGGGTCCTGTGCTTATCTTTAGCATGGTTCTCACTGTACTCCATTGTAATCAGTTTGTTTAGTTTATCCACAGGACTTTAAATTATTAGAGGGCAGAGGCTCTGTCTTATCATCTTTGTATTCCCAAAACCCAGCAGAGAGTCGGGCACATATTATATACTGAATGGATGAAGGAAAGAAGGAATGCTGACTTCATCGCAGAACTTCTGATACCTTCTCACTTCAGTTTGGAAGTGTTTACAAATCTCTTCATTACTGCATTTGGCCTTAACTTTACTCCTGCTTTCACGCACCTAAGATTTGGTTGAGAGGCTCTTGACCAACACAAGCCTGGTGGCACTCTCCCAGTCAGGCAAACTGTCATCCAGCCCAAGGATGGAGACAGAAACAGGCCCATTCTTGCCGTCGCCAGGCACAGTTCCACCCAATCCCAGAACAAACTGAATTATAGTTTAGCAGTTTATTAGTAACTCCCTCTCCACCTAGTATGCTTTGTTAAAATATTCTGGTTGGACACTCATTGTCTGGTGCTTTGTTTGCCATAGTTATCTTATCTACCCTGAGCCACCAATATGCCTGAATAATCCTCCTGTCCATATTTGCTTTTTCCAGTCTCCGCCATCAAGCTAAACTTTTCTTTTGTTTTCCTGTACTTCAAATCAGATGGTCTTCCCTCTTAATAATAAGCTGTGCTTGAAATCATGTGTGGCCCAAAATTCCTGATGCCATGTCATTCTATCTGTTCTCTTGGATTGCCTTCCAGCTCTGCCCTTCCATTTCCACACCTCCTTTTGAATTTGTTTTATGACAGTCAGTTCTACTCTGGGACAAGGTCCTGTATTCTGCTTGGATTTTTTCCTACTCATGTTTGCCTTTTTTATTCGAAATTCAATTTCCAGAAGCATGTTTCCACTGAAAACAAGAATAATCAAGCTGAAGGGTGACATATGACATTATACACTTCTAAGTGTATAAATGTTCCCCTCGAAATAACAATTTTTTAATTTTTTGTAGGTCCTGCTAACAACATTGAAAGGCTAGCTGGCCAACCCATTTAGATGAGCACTACAAATTGAACCAAAATTGAGAGTCTGAAATAGCTGGGGAGTTTTCTCCACAAACTTCCATGTGATCACACGGTAGCCCTTGCGTTTCATGGCATATCCATTTTTATAAGTCTATTTATGAGTACAAAGAGGTTTAGCCACCACTGCTTTGGCTTGCCAGCTTGGACTGACTGCTGCTATTCCAACCACATTCTTCTTTAGAAAGAACAGAGCCAACAGTTCCAAATTCCTGAGGGAACCGTAACTGTTTATACTAAGAAAACTGAATGACGCATCGTTTGGAAATTTGTTACTATTTAGGCCAATATTGACTTTGGTTTTTTTTTTCCAGAATGATCTTTTAAGGCCCAAAGTACCATACTTCCACCCTGACTCTCATGTGTGATTGGTCCCAGGAGGAGAAGACTGTCCTGAAGAAGAGCCTGGACAACTGGACACCAGGAACCAACATACCCTAAAAAAGGAACATCTCAGGGCTCAGTCAACACTCCCCATCAGGCAAAGAACACCACTTTCTCTTAAACACTAATAGTGAAAATGACTAGGGCCTGCCATGTCTGGGGCTAGAACAGTCCAAGGACTTAGCAACTTTAGGAACTCAAAGCCTTACCTAAAGGTCCCTTTGGGAGGAAGGAAAAGAATCCAATCTGTATGAAAAGCCATGCTCTAGAATAGAACAGAATCAAGTGGTTATTTTCTACTGACCTGTTTCTGACCACTTGTGCCTGAGATATGTGCTTACCTGAGCCATCCTAACCTCAGAGGGTTACTCGTTTCTTAGTCTGACTATTCATTCAGGTCTACCCTGAACCCAGCTAAGGTTCTTTTCTCAGATAGTACCAGGTAAATCCTGTTTACTTGATAATTGCCTCAGGCTAGTACTGGTTTTCCCTCTAGATTCAACTCTGCTCAACCCTGATCATCCAGCAATGATCTACATCAGGAGTCCTGATCCAGGACAAGCCTTAATGATACTCAGGACAAATCCTTCCAAACCTACATCCCTGAAGAGGATGATTCTTTGCAAGTGTCAAGAACTATTATAACTCTGAGATTTCATCATGCTGTGCAAGCTGACATGTTAGTCTACCATAGTTTCATAGGTATTGGCAGAAGACAATAGACTTCTAGATTAGAGACAAGGAATTTTATAACTCACGGCACAGTCAGCACTTGAGCTTCATGTTAATGTTGGTTCTTCTTACCCCTCAAGTCCCACAGGGGTTACAGAAGCAACCTGGGTAGATGCTGCTCACACAATGATGGGTTTGCATCACAGCTGAAAAACTGTAAGCTTTGAAAACTCCAATCTTTATTATAAAAGATTGGGCTAGCTTGGGCTGTAAGAAAACCCATCCAAAGTTACTCCAGAGGGAGACATTATTTTTATTATACTGTACAGCAAAATAACTGACACTATGCTCTAGGAGATGCTATCTCTACCTTTTGTTTATCATCAATAATCTTTGAAAATATCATCCAGAACAAAACACTATTAGTACCTCTGCTCACAAGATATGAAGAAACATGAGAAACCCATGGGAAATTGCCTTTTAATGGTAAGTTGAAAAAAATCAGTGAATAAATGAGTGAATGACATAACTCATGGATATCTTAGAGAAACAGACAAAGTAATGAGTACTCAATACAAATAGTTTATCCATTCTCTACCTCCCTAAATAAGCACATAAGCAAAGGTCATTTCTATTCATGATGGAAGGCTCTAATTTTATTTTATTAATTTAAATGAATGTCACTCTTTCAATAATTGGCACTCATTTGATAAATCCTGAAAAACTTAACCAGTGACACTTTTTAATTTATCAAATACTATCTACTTCATAGAAACAATTCATTTCAAATATCGTCCTATCACTCTACATATAAGTTATTGTACCTATCTCTTGATTCTAAAAGTCTTTATCCCAAAGACTAAAATGCAAATGGCATAAAATTTTAGATTAAAATTAGTCAAAGCAAAGAAAGATTACAGGAAACCTGTACATAAAGACTGGCTTCCAACTTCGTAGTGGAGAGTTGATCACAGGTCTTGGAGGGCACATAGGTTTGAGTCACAGAATTAGTTCACAAGTCCTCCCCATCTTCTATGGTTTCCTTCTTACATGTGCTTTGGAATATCTTTTTGAAGATTAGGCCTTTTCTAAACAAATTAAGTTGTTCCAACCAGAAATGGCACGAGCAACATTCAAGGAATGCCAAGCATTATGATGTTTAAACAGCATTTTGCAAACTGTATTCTAGGGAACACAAGTATCCTTTATGGTATTAATATTCTACCATCCAAAAAAATTCCTTGGCCTACTGAGTTTGGTAAGCTATACATTAAACTTGTTTCTCACTGCAAAAGTTTTGAGAGCTTCTAGTCGGGCTAATGTAGTTCTAATTGAGCTAATGATGTTCATTTTTCATTGAACCTCCAATAGGTATATTAGGGATAAGATATGAAATGCTTCCAGAACTTTTTTCACCATGCAAAATTTTCAACATCAGATGTGTTATATTTAGATATTTTATTTTAAGAGACACTAGAGTTCCAGAGGACACAGACAAACTCTGGACGATAACTCAGGCTAGATGTGGGACAGGAACAGTAAAGGTGTTGAGATAGCTGGGAATTAGTTTTGCAAAGGACCTTGAATTGTGCTTATATATTTGGACTTCATTATGTAGGCAGTGGGGAAATATCCTGTTGAAATTTTATCTATTTGGTATATTTAGATGTGGTCAGAAACAGATTGAAAGATCCTAGGGCGTTTCTATTGTATAGTAGTAGATTCCTTCATAGAAGAGATCTACAGAAGACAATTAATTACCTTTGTAAACACCCAGTATCAAAGCTTAACAGCTTAAGAAAGTCTTCTTTATGTCTAAGAATTCCTATGTAGTAATTTAAATTTTTACTTTTTTCATCTATTTCGTGTCATTGTACTTCCTTTAGAACTTTTTTTGTTCTAAACTCTTTTAAAAATGTTATTAGTTATAAAGGGGGATAAAACATATAAGGCAAATGTTAACAACTGGTTAATCTAGGAAAAGAATATATCGATACTCATTTTGCTATTCTTTTGATCTTTTTGTTGAGTTGAAATTTTTCAAAATAAGTTGGAAGAAAATTTAATAGGATTAAAACATTCGAAGTCAGATTTCTTCCATAATTTAATATTTTCTTTCCTTAGTTGTAACATTTTGGTGTTCTATGACTTCTGATTCCATTGCTTCCATATCAGAACTCCCAAGGCAGAAGCCAAATCATTACCATAAGAATAAAAGCAAAGACTTGGATTGAATTTTCCCTACCACAGTGTCCTGTCACGAGTGAACACTGGCTCTCAAATTTGGCCAGCATTTTCTTAAACACTCTGTAAAACATGTCAGTATAGTCAGTCTGTGGCTAAGTAGATAAGGAGAATTACAATGTCCAGACATGCTATTTGCTGTCATTCATTTGGCATTTCTTAAGCCATTCTTGAAGGCAAGTATATAGGTTTTAATGACTGTAATAACCTATAACAAATAATAAGCTCAATGTATTTGACGTACTATGCTAAAACACACAAAATGAAACCGCTTCACTTTACTGGTGGCAGGGACAGGGTTAACACCACCTGTAGTACATCCAAATAAAACAGTGAGTGTTAAGAGAAAGTATGAGTAGATTGAAGTAGCTTTAACAATGTCTTCCCACGACTCTTAACCCCAGACAAACCAAATAGATTATTAATATTATTTGCATTTTTATTTTCTCACCATTTCCAGTTTCCAGATACATCTTTGTCTCTGATGCATGATATAGCTGTATTTTCTGCAAGAAATGTATATAGGAGAAAATCAAGTACATAAAGTGTGGGCCAGTGATTTGTAGGGAAAAGGAGAATGAAAAAATTTTACAGGGAAAGTAAATATGAAACCAAAGACCTGCTACTTTTTTGGTATTCCCAAAAAAATAGGTTAATGGGTCTGTGACATTTCCCCTCTATTTATTTGTTTAAAAAATGTGTTCCATGTCTGCTATGTGCCAGACACTATGCCAGTAGAGATAAAATAATACAATATAGTCTCTCCCTTAAAAAATCTACCAGATTCCAGCAAAGTAATCAGACCAGCAAAAGACAATTCAGTGTGCATGGTGGAGATAAAGAAAGGTAGGTGATGGGTGTAGTGGAAACAGCAATGTAGACCTAGGACTCAAACTCAAATTTACTCTCTGTCATTTATAAACTATTGCCTAGACCACATTACCTAACTCTCTGAGCTTCAAGTTCTTCATCTGTAAAGTGCAAATAATATGCCTGTCTTGTCCTACAGTTATAAGAATTAAGAATAAAGTATGCAAAATGTTGAGTACACACATGTACTTAAAAATTATTATTACAAATACTTCAATAGAGGTATGTAGATAATGATTAAGGAATGCAAAATTTGCTCTTCCTAAAATTTTGCAACCTGAGAAATCCCAAAAGTTATGCTATCAAAAAGTGTCCTAAAGGAAATAGAGATTTCGAGTATATTTAATGAAAGGACTTTTTAGAGGAATGAGGGCAGGGTTAGGGGACCCAACAGGACAGAGCCAGCAGTGGAAGGGAGTCATTACCACACCTCAGCCTGAACCCAGTGACAAGAAGAGACTTGGAAGAGGATCATTCCCTCTACAAACACATTCCTAGTGTGGAGACGACAGCCCAGACCCTCTGAGTCTAATGCCATAAAAATATTGCTCAATAATCAGCGGGCTGATCACAATTTCATTTTTCCATTTAGGTTGCCTGCAAGAACAGAAGTTGCTGGCCAGTTAACACAACAGTTTACCCTGCTCATTGAAAAATGACTTGGAAGTGAGTGTAAATAAATATTTAGACGATCAAATAATCTAAACAAGCACACTGTTCCAGATGTGAGTTAAACCCGGCAGAATATGGTGGCACCATTATCGATTATGCTCTATTAATTCAGGTTACCTATTTTAGTTGCCTTGCAGCCAAAAATGAAAATTCTTAGCTTTTTTTATTCATGAAATGTTGTTGCTCAGCTATGATTTTATAGTAGATTTTTTAACCTAAATTTCACATTTTATCTTTATCTGTTAAAAGTTTTATTTTAGCACCTCATTTCAGCACATTGAGATATTTCTATATTCCATTAAAACTGGCATAGCTTATGTCATCTACAAATTTGTTAAGCACATCTTTCTACATCTTTTTCTAAGTTGCTGATAAAAAGGCTGCATGCAATAAGGATAAGAACAGAATAATTAATATGCATTCATTTAAGAATTTTTGAACACCTAATATGTACTAGGGTCTATATTAATATCTAGGAATGTAGATAATGCAGAAAGTAATTATACTTTGGATAGTGATAAATGCTACAAGGAAGCAAAATACAATAATAAACTAGTAACTGGCTAAGGTATAGGCAACTTTAGATAAGGGGACTACGAGGCCTTACTGAGCCCTAAGCGAAGTGAGGCTATCGTATGCATACCCAGTGGAATAATGTTCCAAGAAGAGGGAAACAGAAAGTGAAAAGTTCCTAAACCTGGAATGAGCTTGACATATTAGTGGAAAAGAAAAACAATTTAGCTGAAACAGAGTAACAAGGGGAAGAATCATACTTGACGAGTTTAGAGACGTAGACAAAGACCAGATTATGTAGGGCTATGTAGTCTCTCGTTAGGAGTTTGAATATTATTCAAAGTGCAATACCACATCTTTTTAAGCTGGCACTGATTCCACTGATCTATTTATGAATATACTTTAGAACAATAACCTTACTGTACCAACAATCATCCCAGTTAAAAATCAAGAATCAAGACATCACAGAAATCGTTCACAGGAACATAAACAATGAAATATTCTCTGCCAAACAAAAATTTAATCTGCCTGAGAAATCTAGTCATTATTGGGGTTCTACAAAAGCAATCAGAAGAGAACTTATATAAGCCCCTCACTCCATCTACATACCTACCTATATCTGGTCCCATGGACTTTTTCTTGTCTACGCTTATTGTGGATGAAATATCTTCCTCCTGAGACCAATCCCTCCACCTGTGCATCCATGCCTACTACCACTCTCATGAACATCATCACTCCAACCATTCTTTCCTCTCTCTTCCGCACCTCAATTTTTGTCTTTCTGTAGGTTCATACCCATCGACATTAAACATGTGGTAATTTCTCCAATCTTAAATATATAAATACATATTTCTATACATACAAACCTCTCTTGGCCCTACATCCCTGTCTAGCTACCACCTCATTTCTCTTCCAGCTTTTATAGCAAAATCCCTCAAAAGAGTCGTCTACACTTACTGCTTTAATTACTCTCTTTTCATTCTCTCGTGAACCCACTCCAAGCAGATTTCCTTCCCCACCTCTTTCATAGAACTGCTCCTGTCCAGGTTGCTTGGCCTATCTGCCTTACATATTGTTGGTTGTCCAGGCAACAGCCATTTCTTTCTACCAACTTCCTTGCTCATAAAATAACCGTATGCTTTAGGAGACTTGGGCCTTTCTCTAGCTCCGGAGTCAAGAATCATGATTTGTCTATAAGCCATGCCCTTACTGTTACCAGTCTTGGGAAAGACAGACGTGTCACATTTCTGGCCAATGAAACGTGAGGGGGCTTTTGGCTAAAGCAAATGTATTAGTTTGTTTAACCATCACCCTAATGGTAAACATTAGACTGATTCCAATTTAGTTTTAAGTATTAATCAGACAGTGACAAATATCTTTTTGCATGTGGGGATTCTGTTTCCCTTTGTTTTGTTGATTGGACAGAATCCTGGAAATCATCCTTTCAAGAATGACTTCCAACTCCCATTTCCATTCCACCATTCTCCAATTTAACTATAAATTGTTTATCTTTCAGCTCTCAACTCAAGCTCTCCACCCCTATCATCCACTCTCAATCAGGTTTTCTGGTTCTCTACCTTCTTAGACATATATTCCTTTCCTTTTGAATACTCAACTTTATAATAATATAATGGCCAGTATCATTATTTGATAATATCTATCTCCCCTATAAAATTATAAGCTCCAGGAACTCTATCTGTTTTTCTTATCATTGACTATTCAGTACTTCTCACAGTGTAGGTACGTAGTAGGTACTCAATAATTATTTGTTTAAGGCAGGAAAGTGAACCAGAATAAAGGAAACCCTCTTCACGGTAATATATGAAAATGTTTCACTTGTAGAATTTTGTCACATTCAGACATTCTGTTCCTTGTAATGTGAGTGAATTTATTTTATTTGTATAGTACATTAAATAAGCTTTTTAAAATTCTAAGTAACAGAAACAAATTCTGGATAACTTAAACCAAAAAGGTGGGAAGGAGGATTTACTGAATGAATACTGAGGCATTTCACAGGATCGATGGAAAAAGGGGAAAACCAATTCCCAGGAAGGCAGGGGTACAGGCATGGGAAACTAGGAAACCTCAGAGCCAGAGTTCATAGGCCTTATCTCTGGGCACTGCAATTAATACAACAGCCTTCCGGTCAGACCAGTCTGTGTGCTTCTCTCTTAAAAATTTCAAACTATAAGAAGAGAGGGTATGATTGGCCCAGTTTGTGTCAATTGTTTGCCTACAGTTGAATCAATCAACTTTGGTTGAAGTGACAGTGTCACATAGTACAGGTATGGCCACTTAAGGCCCACTCCTGTGTTTTGATATTCCCAGGAAAGAGAAACTATTGTGAGCCAAGTGGCCACTCCTATTGATATCCCCTTTAGAATAAGAACAGGACAGTTATTTATAATTGTCCAGCAACCATGCCTGAGCAAGGGAAGGGGCAATTTCAGGGGTTAATTCTGTTAATGAATAAGTATTTTAATGAAGAGTTTAATTTATATATTATTTATATATAGTTACATATAATTTATATTTATAGTATCTATATTTATAATTTAACTTTCATTATAAAAATTTTCAAATACATGAAAGTAGAGAAAAAAGTTCAATGACCCCCAGGTGCTCATTACCCAATTTTAATAATTACGTTATTGATAAAATATTTTTCTTATTTTATCTTCTCTGTACCCCAGAAATGTGTTTCCCGGGGTACTTTTTAAATAAATGCGAGATCTCATATTTCATCTTGTAAATATTTCAGTATATATTTCTATTAGGTAAGGAATTCTAAAACCATAACCATAACATCATTATCATACTAAACAAAGAAATAACAATTCTTTAATGTTAGATGCTATTAGTGTATATTCAGTTCTATAAGACCTGCCCCCTGCTTCAAAGAGTTTATACTCTAGAAGGAATTATAAGACCTTTACCTAAATAACCAAAAGAAACAAATGCCATAAGTAGAGATGAAGTGCTATATGATGGTCAGAAGAGGAAGACAATGATGGACACTAAAGAAGTAGAATATGTACAATATGATCAGGAACTCAAAAATAAGTATGTGACTAAAAAAATGAAGGAGATAGCTAGCTGGAAACTGAAGAGAAACTCAAAATCCAGATCAGCACCTGGGACTAACAGACTGAAGTACTTGAAGGAGCAGTGGAAGATCAAAGCTTCTGACACACTCTAGAATTACAGGAACAGAAGACAAAAAGATAAGGGAAGGAGATTCAGCTGTCCTGTCTCGACTGAGGGACAAAGAACAATCTGCAGTGAATATCCCTGAGCCTACAAGTGATAAAAAAAAAAACAAAAACAAAAAAAACAAAACAAAAAAAAAACAAGAGAAGTTAGGTCTTGGGATAAACTGGTGCTCAGCTGGGATGAACTAGTCCAGCTGAATCTGTTCTTTACTGCTGGCTTTGCTTCTGATTACAAGGGACTATGATGCATGAGTTGTCAAATACTTGAATGTAACCCCTGATTACAAGTAATATTTCCATGACATTGGCTTGTACTTAGAAGTCTCTATCCTTAGTGCCTAGTGTGGTGCCTGAAATAGAGAAGGCACTCAAATACATCACGATAGGACAGATGAGTACATTAATTTCTGTTGCTGCTCAGATATTTTGCTAAGCTATTTCTAAAAATATGCAGAAAAATTCATTCATTTTCCTTATGTTTTTAGAATTCCAACTATGATAGCTTCCAGCTATGTTGAGAGATTTCTTCACTGACTCAAGCATATATTGGCTCTAAAAGAAAAATGAAGAACATTCTAGAGAAATAGTTTTCTCAATATGCCTCAAAAAGTATACATTCCTGGCGTTAATTAGAAAACAACCTTAAAAGAGTACCTTAAGATTACTGCCAAAGTAACATTGCTGTCAATTAGATATTTCTCTTATTTTTATGAGTGTAAAAATCATACATAACAAAATATTTGATGAATGAATACCCTTAACTTAAAAAGTTACTTTTTAAGAAAAAAAAATAACAGCAGTTATATTTTAGGTTAACTTATTTTCTCATAAATCAATAATTTCCTAAAGAACATATATTTGTCATTTCTAATAGTACTGTAATCTTTCTTATAACTCATTATTGGAAAAAAACATGGAGTCAGTGTGACTGTTATTTGTTATTCCCACAAACAGGCGATTTACACTGTCATCTATGAAACTAGTCTAAAGGTCAAAGGGGTTCCTGAGCAAGTTTCATCTTGTGTGAGAGGGCTGAGTCAATTAAGCTCTTAAAACCATGTGTTAGAATGTACAAGACTGGTTAATAATGGATCACTGAGTCATTGAGCAAGAAACATCCTTATTACATAAACAAGCTTATAAGTAAGTGCAGTGCTGAGGAAGAAATTCGGTTTCCTCCAGAAATTACTGAAAGTCATAACTTAACATTATATGTAGTCTCCTAGAGCATCTATCTCAGAGGTTGTATGTCTGTTTTGTTTTTTTCTGAGAAGTAACTATTCACATTAAATTAGAAAATACTGCTCTACAACGACAAAAATAAAATGCAAATTGTGATTTCCAGAGTTACTCATAAAGTTACGACCACCACCTGTATCAGTAAGAATCCTTGCAAGATATAGATGAATATGAAGAGAGTTTCATGGTGAGATTTTTAGAAGGGGTGGGCAAGGTTAACACAATCAACAAGTGATAATAAAGCACTCCAAAGCTAAAATAATTAGGAGTAATTACCATGTCTAGATTTGAAGGGGCCAGAGCAGAGACTGGAAACCGTGTGTAGGAAAAGGATACTCAGAAGAAGCTGTGGAGTCAGGTAGAGGAAAGCAGACATGAGGCCCTGCAGAGAGGGAGCTAGGTAATAAATAATTACCCTAACCTCACTCCTGCCCTTCAGATTTCCTTCGACTGCCTATATTGGCTGAACCCAGTGTAAGCCAAAGGGCAAGAGAGCAAATTGATGCAGTCTATAAAGATCAGTCAAAGTAGGGTAGAAAGTAGCTCTGGAAGGGCAATTGGAAACATCCAACACCCATTCCCTTTCACCATTATAAAGCCAGTTTGACTAGCCTAACATATTTTTCAACGTTTTCTCTCATGCCCATGATAGTCAAATCAAGAAGCGATCTAATAGGTATTTAGGATGTTCTATCTAGATTCTAGCACTATATTAAAATCTTATAGAAAAATATTAAGAAGCATAAGACATGGATTCTGTTCCCAGGATAAAGACTGTGTAATAGATGTGAGCAAGGTAATTATATATGTAACAAGTTCTAGATGAAAAGACTGAAAGTTTGGTTTTAGGCAAGACCGGGTATATCCTGCAAGGCAATTTTTAAAAGATGGTGTCAGTTGCAGTTTTTGGAATTTTTATACATAATACAGAAAAAGGAAGTTGTAGAGCAAAGATATTCTTAGGAAGTGACAGTAACCTAACATCCTTAGAAACACTCTAGTAGCAACCTGGAACTTTGCCCAGCCTATTTTGCTGGTTAACCTGTTCCAGGAGAGAAAAGGAGGCTAAAGGAGAAATTGACTATTCTTTTTGTCCTCTTAACATGTACATTTCCCTAAAGAGCAAAGACTGAGAATCATCATAATACCTGTTTTCAACATTTGCAGGACTGTCACCAACATTAACTGGTGAAGGCCATTTGCTCTTTCTGAATGCTTTCCCTACTTCCTCTTTGTGCAAATTCCTATTCATTCAAGACTCCACTCGAACATGAACTCTATGTAGCTTTTTCTGAGTATTCCAGGCAAAGCCAGACCTCCCTTTAAACTTCAACTTCTAAAATGATTAAAAAGAGTTACTTTTCAATGATATCTTGGTTTGTATAATGATGTTTGAAGAAGCTACCTGGAATTTTCTTTTACTACTTCATTCCAGCATAAAAATTTCATAAGAGATATATATGACTTGCTTTGTTCAGGATCAAAAGCATTGCCTGGAGAGATCTTTCATGTTCAGTAAAATTTTCTAAAAGAGAAAAATAAAAACTTGCAATAACCATTGTAACTTCTAAAGCAATAAGTCTAAATTTGAACGTATGAAAACTTTTAATACAGCATTGAAAGAAAAGCTCTCTTCTCCCATTAAATATCTCATCCTTTATTGAATGAAAAACTATAATCCAACAACCATTCATTTATCCTTTATAGATTTTTCATAGCAAAAAGTTTATCATTTGTTGTTGTTCTGTAAGCACACCTATGGGATCTAATGACTTCATAACTTAAGCCATCACTGAGCCTGGTTAGTTTTGAGAGAGAAAACGGAAGTACTTATAGATTCTCAATAATTACTTGTTTTATTTGAAAAACAACCATGATGAAACTGAAGAGAATGTGTCCTGGAACTATATAGAGCAAAATAATCTAAATGGAATGCAAAGCTAAATAAAATGCCTACAAATATGAAGAAACAATATTTTTCATTTCAAATTTCCATTTAAGATTCTGGAAAGTTGACCATTTAGAATCTAAAACAAGTTGGGGATGAGAGAGATGGTGAAATGGTTGCAAATTACTCTAACTTCCCATTTGAATCAGGCATATGTCTGATCTGAATATAGAACTGTTCACGTAACGCAGGTAAAAAGCCACAGTTTTCACAGAAATTTGCTATCAGAGCTATTCATTCACTCCGCAAAGATTTATTGAGAGCCTGGTCTGGCCCAGATACGTGCTACATCTCTCTCCCTGCTTGTATCATCTAGCGGGAGACATAAATATGTTTTTAAAATTATACAAGTTATAAGCTGAAAGGAGAAAGGAGTTAGCATGTATTAATGGGCCAGGTACATTGTTCACAGAATCCTATTTAATCTTCACAATGACCCTATGAGCTAGGTACTATTCACCCAATTTTACAAATGAGAGACTAAGGTTAGAGAAACTCAATGAGTCAGGAAGTTTACCCTATTAATGAGAAATGGAGTTTAAACTCCAGCTAAAATCTGTCTGACTTCAGAGTACATTCCTTTTCTCTACCAAATGAGAGGTGAATCTTGAGGTGCCTCTGAATGCATACAGTAGAGTGTGCACAGTGTGAAAAACCACTGGCAGATTCCATGGCTGGAGGGGCAGAGTGTGGTGGGAACACAAAGCTAGGAGTGATTGATTCTGTGTGGTAGAGCCAGGTCTGTCTTCACAGAGAAAATGAACAGAAATTGGGCAGGCGAAGGAGAAGGACTTCCTTTCCAAGGAAAGGAAGAAAAGTAATACCCACCTTTTACAAACGTTAAAGACCATGGCTAATTTGGGGAATGTGGAGAAGACCACTCTCTGGCTATCGCACAGGAGGAGGCAGCAGTGGCGCAAATGGAAAGTGAGGTAGGCTTAAATTGCAAATATTTAAGAGGCATTGCTAGCCATGCTGAGAAGGAGTATGATGATATCTTATGTACTCAAATTCATATTTCAGAAAATAATGAAAAGATTACAAAATATTCAGATAAAAAATATTGATGTGTCCTACAGAGACTAAACCTTTCATTAGAAGAAAACCAATTGCCAAACTTTTCTGATGCCAAGAAAGTTATTGTTATGCAAATTATGTTGTGTTTCTGTTAATTGGAGCTTGTTCTCAGTGAAAGAGAAGAAAAGTTATCTTATAAAATGGAAATTAAACCAATTTTAAAGTATACAGTGAAACTCAACAAAATTGCAGTCTGTTTTTCTATAATTAATACTTTTCATGACCCCATTTTCGATGTTGTCAGTATACAGTATTCCCACAATTTGTATTACACTTTGTTGTCATTCAGTAATATTCAGTAATACAGTAATTTTATATTTCAGTAATAGTAAATTTCCACATTGGTTAAAACTTATACAAAAAGCAAACAAAATTCACATGTAAGATAAATAAGCTTTTAACACTTTTAGAAATTCCTCCCAAGCCAAAATGTAAGACTAAGATTTTTGGCTGATTAGATCTACAGTTAGTTCTGTAACCTATGCTTTGTACTTAAGACAAACTTTGGAAGTCTGACCCCTAAAACTGAAGCAGTTTCCTCATGCTCAACAATATCATCTAGTTTCTGTGGCTGGTCTTATAGCTTAATATCTGTCTCTTGCATCGGGATGGGGTCCTTAACCCCTTCCTGTGAGGACTGGGGTTCTGATATTCTTGCCAGACTCTCCACTGAGAGAATGAGCCTGCCCCACACTGAGTATACCTCTGCAAATAATGATGCCACTAGCTAGATGGTTTGAGTATCATCACTGCCAACGTATTCCTGCTGCTATGCTCACAGATTACCACTCACACCACCATTACCTCAACTTCCAATCATCCTCCATCTGGCTTCCTTCTCTTCTTAATGACATGTGTCCTGAGATGTCAACAAGTCTCATGAAATCATAGCTTTCATCACTGTCACTGTCACTGAACTCACTCGACTTTGCTAAAAGTGAAAAATGTAGGAATTTTGTTTTATGTTATTGATCATTAGTATCTAAATGAGGCAAAGGTACTAAGGCTAGCAACGCCAAAAACAAAAATAGAAAAGTTGCATTCTTCCAAAATCACCGACATTTATATCTGTATGATTTACATCAAATATTCAACCCTTCAAACCCTACTATTTAAAACATTTTCTCAATGGCAATAACTTTATAAAATATTAGTTTTTTCCCCTCTAACATACAGGTTTTTTTAATTGAGATACACTTTACATACCATAAGATGAACCATTTTAAGTGATTCAGAAATTTTCACAATTTAGTGATTTTTTAAGTATAATAACAAGGTTGTACAACCATCACCACTATCTAATTCAAGAACATTTTCTTCACTCCAAAAACAAACAAACAAAACTCTCCATAATTTTATAACATCCTGCCTTGGTCATTTGACAAATATTAGCTCACTGAGTTTATACAGACCTTCAAAATGTTGGTACAGATCATTATATAATGTTTTTCAAAAATTACATCCATTAATTTCACCAACAATTTCATTAGAAAATTCTTTAAGTGTTAGGATGCTGTTAAGTTAGTGGGGCAGATATAAGTTTTTCAAAATTCTAATTTTATCATTGGCAACTAAAACTATTGTTTTCCTAAAGTGACAGACTCATTTCATTCACATTCAAGAAAATATCTGACAACCAGCTAAGGCTCAAAAATCATAGTTTGCCTGTCAGTTGTTCTTTCAAGTAAAAATGATATTCTACTGGGGGTAAAAAAAAAAAAGCCACTTCAACTCACAATTCAGAAAATCATGCAAGTGTTTTCCTTGAGAGACCTCTTATTTTCCTGTGCAGTAGAAGTGTTTTATTTGTACTTTTCATTTCATCACAGTGATTACTAAAAAGCTGTGTACTTAAAAACCAAGATTTAGTCAAATTAATAATTTTTACTGCATCAAAGATATTCTTAAGTGAAATGGCTTCTTATTTCCTATAAGTGTGAAGGGTCAATGATTCCTGTGTACTACTGATGCTGTTTAGTACCATTTCCTTGATCTGTGCTAAGGAGCAGTCTTAGCCACTGTTGCTTTTACATCATCAGTACAAATGTTATCATGGTGAAAAAGGCAAAAAAAAAAAAAAAAGAAGAAGAAAGAAAGGAAACTTAGTATTGCTATGAAAATAGTTTTAACGTTGCCAAATTTGCCGCAAAGGTCTCAGGGACCCCACCTGTTCACTCTGAGCACTGCTGCTCTGGGCAGAAATATTTAGACCAATATAATATCAGAAGTGGAAATTCATAATGCAGAGTTCTTAACTTTCTGTGGGTGAATATACATTCTTATTTCAACTGGGATCAGTGCTAAAAAAGAAAAAGAAAAAAGAAAAAAAAAGCATTGTTTTGATTACGATGTCTTTCTATACAAAAACAAATACATTTTTAATGTGAAATACCAAACAAACGTTACGAGTATCATCTGGAGAGCCTGTTCTGATACTTCACTCGGTTTAATTCACTGCTATTGTGAAATGAGCTTGTAAAATAGAAATGAAACTTAGTTCTCTGTCTTAAGAACTAGTTGAATGGAAAGCAAGTATGCAAATCAGAGGAAGACTGATATTCTTGGGGTTTAAAAATTAAAGTAACTAGCACTTAGTCAAGGATGAAGAAAGAATTCTAGTTGGTCAATGAAATGAACCAAGAAAGACACTGAATAATTAAGAACAATAAGCACTAAAAAAGAAAAGAAAAGAAAAGAAAAGAAAGACTCGAGTCAAAGTTTAGGGTACTGTTAAAGAGGAAATTAGAAAAGGAAGTGGTTTATAGAGTCAGGCTTTTTATATATTAACTTGAGATTTTTACCTCTGCTGACAGGCAATATAAGAACTATTATTTTAAAAAAAGCTAATACAAGAAGAAACTATTAAAGCATAAAGTAAGTATATTTTTGTATTACTCAGTTTTCCATTGTGTATCAGATGTTCTCCTATGGTTTGACTTTAAAGGATGAAAAAATGTGGTACATCTATTATGTGCTAGATTCTCTTATGTCTTCTAATTGTCACAACAAGTCCAGAAGATAAGTATCTTCTTGTCCATTTTATAAATGAGTTAACTGAGGTTCAGAGAAGTATAGATACAGATCAACAGAACCAATAAGTGGTAAAAATAAATTTTAAACTCGAGTTTATCTGGCTCCAACTTAGTGCTTTTTATTTGTTAGGCTAAAATATCTCAATAGCCTAAATAAGTGTTCATAAGTTAAGCCTACCTTCATAAGACATAGGTTTCTGAGCTATTAATGTAAGATTAGACAATTTGATTATTATTTAATCAAATTCAAAAATAGAACTTAATAGAATGAGCTTTTAAAAATTACCTGTGATGTTTAGAAAAATTACCAGTTCCCAGAAAATAAAGTACAAAAGCTATATATATATGTGTGTGTGTATATATACATATATGTACACACACATATGTATGTCTATATATGCACACACATTTGCACACACATACATACTTTAAATATGTGTATATATGTATATACATATATATTTTTAAACACCATTCTAGTAAAAAAAAAAATGACAAAAACAGTCATACATCCATTTTGCCTATCAACTTGCCAAATTTATTTTAATGCTAGGAAGGGTAGTATGACATAGGTACTTCCATAATTATTCTTGGGAGTCAAAATTAACATCATCTTTCTTGAAAGTAATGTATAGTTTGCAAAAGCTTTAAAAAAGAAAACCTGTTCATCTAGAATGTCCACTTACAGGACTCTAGACCAACAGAAAGAAAATTGAAGATCATAGCAAAATTTTATGGAGAATATACATCTCAACAGTATTTATATGGGTGAAAGAATGAAAACAAACAACAAAAAAATGTTTGAATAAGACATGGTACTTTCATACATTGCTTATTATATAGTCATTAGTATAAATTTCTAAAGTATTAATTATATAAAAATGATTACAACATAATTTTAAGTGAAAAAAGCAAGATACAATGCTGGATATATATAATATAATCATAAAACATTTTTAGACATATATGCACACATAGAGAAGAAATATTAAATAAAAATACACCAAAATATTAACAGATGTGATTTCTGGGTTGTGTATTATGGGTGAATTTTCATACTGCATTTCTAAAATTTTCTATAAATGAGCACACATGAATTTTATGATAATTATAAACCTGGATTTTTAAACATCAAGGTTTAGTCATCTTTTATTGATGTAGTGGTAATGATGTTTCCTATGAAAGAATACAGTCTCAATCCTTGGATTCATTTACTTTTAAAATTTATTTGCCCATAACAACATTTTGCATATTTTCACTCTCCTTATTAGTAATCTTACTATTCAGATCTTCTATTTCTTCCTGATTCATTTGTGGTAGGTTATATGGTTCTAAGAGAATTTTTTCATTTCTTCTAGTTTGTCAAGTTTGTTTGCAAATAATTTGTCCAGAGTAGATCCTTTGTATTTCTGTGGTATCAGTTGTAATGTCTCAGTTTAACCCATGTCTCAGACGTGGGTTATTTATTTGGAACCTTTCTTGCTTCTTCTTAATATAGACTTTTATTGCTATGAACTTCCCTCTTAGAACTGCCTTTGTTTCATCCCATAAGTTCTGGTATGTTGTGTTTCCATTTTTGTTTGTCTCAAGAAACTTTTAAATTTCCCCTTAATTTCTTATTTGATCCATTGGTTATTCAGAGCCCCAATTCTTTACTATCCCTATATCCATACCTTTTAGCATGATTTTGCAGATTCTTTCACTAATGACATAGAGTCTATTTCCTTATTCCTTGTATCTCAACTTGCCTTGGGATTTCTTTGTCTCCAGATGGCTTCATTTTATTTAATCAACATTATTTCCAGGTTGTTCTTTGGCCAAAGGGTAACTAGCTAACGTAACACAAGCAGGAGCTTGGAAAGTACTGGCACAATTGGGCTTGCCATGCTCTTGCTAGCTGCCATCACCGTGAAGCTATGTTTGTGTTGACCAGCTGATTCCAGGATCAGAAATGTCAAAGTCATCCTAGCTGAAGCTATCCTAGGTCATTCGGGAACTATCAAACCCCAGAAAAATGAGCGAATCCAGTCCAGATTAGCCAAATCTCTCAGATGTTTGAGTAAAATAAGTGTTTGTTGTAGCTACCAAAATTTCATTGTTGTTTGTCATGTGACATCATTGCAGCAGTAGGTAACTTGTATACTCCATTCAATGGTGGTTATGCAGAAGCTGGTCTATTCAATTTTTTCTTTCTGTCTTATCTTTCTATGATTCCCTTTTGCTAGGCTCAGATAAGCACAGAGGAAGAGTTATACACATCCACTGCCTAAGCAGATTGTCGAGAACAGTGAAGAATCTAAGACTTTACCTTATTTGCAAGCTAACAAGTTAGCTTGCCACAGTTTCAACAATACACGGCAGAGGGAATGCAATTAGCATTAATATGATGGCTAGGTGGAGGGCCAGGGGAGGGAGGGAGCAATTGGGGGAATTGTTTTATAAACTATATAGATGTCTAACAATGTAGTGTATACTTGAAACTAATTTAAATAAATAAATTTAAAACAAACAAAAAACAATAACAAAAAATACTAGACTGTCCGAGAAAAGCAGTTTATTAAACACAGCAAGAGTGTAGCCAAGTATCACTAGTTTTGTGCTGTTTCTCCATGCCCCGATTCCTACAGGGAGTCATGAAGAAGGCCAGATTACACCTGCACATGAAATGGGTTGCATTTTGGAAGAGGAATTTCATGCTTAGCAAACCTAAATCTTTTAAGGCACTTGGCGAGCCTGACCTTTGTCTCAGAAGGAGACACTTTCATTATACTAGACAGCAAGCATTCTTGCCCTTTGCTTTGGAGAGAGATACTATCTTCCAAGTCTATTTGCCATACAAACATCCTTGAAAAGATACACCAGAACAAAGAGCAATCCCATGCTTCACTTGTAAGATATACAGATGTAAGAGACTCCTGAAGAATAAGAATAATTTTCTTCCAACACAGATGTCTGCTAGAAAACAGAATGGCAGTCTCTTCTTCTAGGCAGTTATTCTCAGTTTTTAGAAGAGATTCCTACTGTCTCTTTCCTTCCCACCACTTCCACCAGGCCAACAACCCCCAACTGTCTTTTGTTATCTTTACTTTCAGTTTTTTTATGAAGACTGAGAATGGGTGGCAGGCACCAATTATTTCAAAGCCAGTTCTGTAGCCTCTAAGCAATCCTGAGCCCAATTCTCAAGTGACAAGAAAAGTCCCCATTCTGTTACAAATGGACTGTATTGTTCAATCAGTGTGTAGATGATAGACACTCTAGAAAATAAGGCAACCTGGAAGCAGAAATTTGATAAAAACTCACAGGCATACAAATTTCTATGTGCAGCATAGATGTATAGTATTAGAGCTTGGTACCTGATGTCATATGAACAAATCTTGAGCATCTATATGAAGTTCTTTTTAAAATATACCAGATTCCATACAATATTATGAAATCTATGAGGAAAAGAAGACTTAGAACTAGATTCAGCAAATGAGCAATATCTTTTTCTTGTGAATGACATCTCAAAGTTAACCAATAAAGGACTAATATTTAAACTGTATAAGGAATTCCATAGTATCAGCAAGAAAACACTGGGCAATTGTGGTAGCTATGGAGACACATTACTCAGATCACTCCTCAAGAGAAACTCTGGCAAGAAGGGTAATTGGCAGATAGCTGCAACATCCTTGGATACACCGCACAGTTCACACGAAGGCTAAGCACTTCAGGTCGGCTCCCAGCCAATAATTGAGCATGGCAGGGGTACTACATTCTGATCATTCCATAAGATTCCTCTGACAGGCATTCTTTGCTTTGGGACTCCCCATTGGCCAGGGTGATCCTTTCTCAGAGCTGCACTGCAATGAGAGACTCCTACCCAGTCATCTTTCCTTCCTTCTCTCCTTTCACAGGGGTCAAATCAGCACTAAGGTCAGGGGCTTTTGCTAACTATTCCTAATCAGTTTTATCCTTCATTTTTAAACAAACAATTGTAAATTTTTAATTTCAAAATTTGAAGGTAACCACAATTGTATGTTTCTCTTACAATAATAAAATCAAAAGCAGAAAGGTATAAAGGTGGCACTTTTATATCTCAATGTTAACAAATCTTAAGTCAACTGTTAAAATGGATGATGTTCTTAAAAGATAATGCAACAAATGATCTCATAAAGCAGTATCAGGTACATCAATATCTTTCCTGCTCCAGAGAGACAAATACTCCACTGCAACACAGATAGCCAAAGCAATAGCAACGCAAAGTTTCACTGCACAAGGGAAAACCAGAAAAGAATCTTCCCTTCCCTATTATACTATACTACCAAGACACCCTTTCTCTATAAAGTTTGTTGCGCAATTACAATTAATGATAAATGTGTCTGTATCTGCTTCCTAGAGGACCCTGACAAAGAATTCAACTAAAATAGTGATAATTTTGAAGAGACAATTCACTAAAAAGGAAACTCAATCTAGGTATACAAAGACGCACATACACATGAAACTAGACAACTTTCTTACACTATATACAAAAATAAATTCAAAAGAGATTAAAGATTTAAATGTCAGACCTGAAACAACTTCTAGAAAGAAATACAGACAGTAAACTCTTTTACATTAGTCTTAGCAATATTTTGGGAGGCATGTCTCCTTGGGCGAAAGCAACAAAAGCAAAAAAAAAAAAAAATGGGACTACATCAAACTCAAAAGCTTTTGCACAATGAAGGAAACCATCAACAAGATGAAAAGGCAATCTACTGATTGGAAGAAGATGTTTGCAAATGATATATCTCATAAGAGATTATATCCAAAAGAACTCATACAATTCAACTTCAAAATAATCCAATTAAAAAATAGGCAAAGGACCTGAATAGACGTTTCTCCAAAGATACACACATGGCCAACAGACACATTAAAAAAATGCACATCACTAATCATCAGAGAAATGCAAATCAAAACTATACCTGTCAGAATGGCTATTATCAAAAAGACAACAAATAAGAAGTGTTGGCAAGGATGTGGAGAAAAGGAAACCCTTATACACTGTTGGTAGGATTGTAAATTACTGCAGCCGCTATGGAAAACAGTCTGGAGGTTTCTCAAAAATTTAAAAATTGAACTACTGTATGACCTAGCAATTTCACTTCTTGGTATTTTTCTTGGTATGAAGAAAACGAAAACAACAATTTGAAAAGGTATACACTCCTATGTTCATTATAGCATTGTTTACAATAGCCAAGATATGGAAGCAATCTAGGTGCCCATTAATAAATGAATGGATAAAGAAGATGTGGCACATATATACAACAGAATATTATTCAGCCATAAATAATGAAATCTTGCCATTTATCACAACATAGATGGACCTGGAGAGTATTATAAGTGAAATAAATTGGACAGAGAAAAACAAATACTGTGTGATATCACTTATATGTGGGATCTAAAAATCAAAACAAATGTGCAAAATGAAACAGAAACAAACTCATAGATACAGAGAACTAACTGATATTTGCCAGAGGGGAGGGGAGTAGGAGGTTAGACAGGAAAAGGGAAGGGATTAGGAGGTACAAACTTCCAGTTATGAAATAAGCTGTGGGGATATAATATATAGCACAGAGAATAGAGTCAATAATATTATAATAGCTATGCACAGTGACAGATGTTACTAGACTTCTTGTGGTTATCACTTTGTAAGGTATTAAATGTTGAATCACTATGTCGTACTCCTGAAACTAATATAATATTGTATGTCAACTATAATTAAAAATAAATTTAAAGTAAATAAAGATACACATACAATAAATAAAAGTATGAAATGCAAACTGAAAAAATCTACCTCAAATATATGAAACCGAAGACCTTCCAGGGGAAAAAAATGGAATTAGAATTCAGGAAAGGAAGGCTGGCCCTCCCAAAGCAGAATTATTTATGTACTGAAGAAAGGACTACAACGATTAGTGGCCTCAGAAATTGTAGCGTCTAACATTTACTGAGCACTTGACAATGCACTGAACACTGTTGCATGAGTTTCCATGTAGGTACTACTACTATTTCCATTTTAGAGATGAGGACATTGAGAGATGGAGAGATTAAGTAATGTGCCCTAGTTGTTTAAAATAAATTCACTCAAGTTCAGTTAAAAAGATTCTATTCTAAATGCCATTTTACAATATGGTAGGAAATGATAATAGGATGAAATATGTCGCTCAGCCACATATTAACTTTGTACCTTGAGCACAATTTTAAATCTTTTTGGACTTAGTTTCCTCATCTAGAATATAGCATTATTTGCAATTACATTTTGGAAATTATATTTAAAACTATAGCATACTATACAAATATGATACTAATATTAGTTTATGTGTGACAGAAATTAAATTTTAAAAAAGAGAATAGCTATGAAGTACAATTTAGAAAATTCTAAATTTGGAGGCATGTAGTAAATAAAGCCAAATTTCAACTGAAATTTTATTTTAGCCAATTATTTTCATTCTTCCTCAGCTATTTATTTGTGTATGCATATTTGCATGTTTCCATATCTGAAGATTTGTAAGTAAATATGTAGTTTACCAGATCTGGGAATATGTAACAAAATTCAAATATCACTACCTTCCAGCTCACTCCCTTGGGAAGGAAATAGAAATGACAAATCCTCTTACTGAGGTTTTTTTTGACAAATAACTTATCATACTCATAAAGCTTAAGATGTCCTAGTGATGATTTCTGTGTAAAATGCAATGGGAAGGACAAGAATGGGATGTTTTTATTGATTTTGCAAAATTCTGCTAAATTTCTAGTTACCTAATGTCCCACCATCTCACATTTTATCTCTCCAATCCAGTTATTTCACTTTATGAACTAAGGCTGCTTTCTTCCTGAATGTTAGCTGTATTAAAGTAGTGTAGTAAATTAAACAGTACAATGACCCCAGAAGTATTTCGGCTTTTTAAATTTATTAGTAGGGCTACACCATGATCCCACATGGTAATAAATTCATTTTATATAAGACAAGCTGTTACTGTGGTATTCTACAACTGCATTGTTCTAGCATTAATTACATAGAGTATGAATCATAGCAGTGAGCTTTACATAATTTATTCAATAGTTACTAGATCTGTGCATTTATGTAAAAGTAATAAATCTAATAAAGTGAAAAATCCAGAAAATAACCTTAATATTTTGAGCATTGAAATTGTAATACTAGTATCGACTACTGCATTTATTTTTAAATGTGTCTCATGCTACACTTTGAATTGGGGGATGCCTTTTCCTTGGACAGAATAAGATGTTAATTCTTTCCTTTGTACTATTTTATGTGTTTATACCAGAGCAAAGAAAGTAGTAGAGGGGTGGTGCTCTGTTCTGTGATGATGGCTAGAAAATGAATTCGTGAGGCAAGACTTTGTACACACACATATGCACGCACATGTGTGTGCACTTTGAGACTATGCTTCTGTTTGTCAACAGAATTTTCTCTTGCATTCTGTAAACTACCTTAGGACAGGGCAGTGTTCACTTTTAGAACCTATATTGCTTTGAAATAAAAATAAAGAATGTCAGAGGTATAATATGAGCTCAAAATGAACTATATGCCTATATTATAAATAGTATCTGTGGGTTGACTTCTAAAATTTACTATTATTTTGTTTTCTTGTTATATTTTCCATGGTGCAAAGATTAAGTTAACTTTTTAACTGAAGAAAGACTTTATGATTTGTATGAGAAGAAAAAGGAGATGACAAAGGAAATGAATATGTCAAACAACATTTGTAATAGCTTTCAACACTGTATGTTGCCAGTTTTAAGAATTAACAGTTAAATTAGTCATTTGCACTTAAAAGGAGCCAGCCCGATTTTTCTCTTTCCACAGTAGAACTGAGCCTGACCTAGTTCCCCAAACTAAAACTGAAGTAGACACGGTGGTTGGCTTAGAGTGGGGATTTTCTCTCTGTGGTTGAACATTCATGGGGTTCCCATACTAGTCTTCAGTTTTATAAAGTATGTAGATAAAGCTCAATGTGAAGCTGGATTCTCTTGCCCCTGCTCAAAATAGTTTAAGAAGGAAAAAATAGTGTTTACCTGAGCCTACTGTGGCAACAGTAGTTAAGAAATTACATCTCTTTCATACTTTCCATGATATATTGCCTTTCATACTTTCCATGATATATTTCCATGATATATTTCATGTCTTATACTAGTGGTAACTAACAGAATCATTTACTTTGATTCCCAAGCAGAAGCTGATTGATGGTTTATAAGATGGTTTTAGCTTGAGACTTTGCTTCTCTATTGCTCTACCAGACCAGAAGGGGAGAATCTGCCAATCAGACTAGAAAAGTAGTACCTGTCTATCAGATCAGGATGATATTACTTGTCTACTACACCTTGAGGGTAGTATCTGGTAGTAGTAACCAGAATCAAAGGTTAACATCTAACCAACAACAGGGAGGGTAGCCTCTGCCTACCAGACAAAGTGGGGTGGGGCGGGTACTTTTTTTCAGAGCCCAGAGCAAAGGATATTAAGTGAATTTATTTGGCTTTTATATTAGTCTACTTGATTAAAAATCATATTATGGGAAATGCTAATGATTTAATAATCAAAGACCCATTTATACATTTTGGAATGAAAGTGTAAATATTAGAAAATAAACTCTTGAATATAAAGTAATGTATTATACTTATATAAGCAGTAGGAGGTCACAGGAACAGATTATCAGTACATACAGCTCCATAAAATTTAGTCTCGATTGGTAAATATATTCTAAGTACAGTATTTATTCAACTTGATATTTTAAGGAAAGTTATGGTATAAATACATTTGTACATAGGCTGGCTTCATTAAAAAGTCTAATGATTTTTTTTCTTGAGAACATATTAATAAGAGGTGAAGCACTTTGCAATGTTAGAAATCTAAAATAGTTATGCATAACTTCAGTCATTCCAAAAATATGATTACATAGTAGATAAATCAAGAAATTGTTCATACTAAGGTCCACCAATAAAATATAAGTGTTACATGACACATATCTAGACATTCTTATTAATCTGGTTCAAATTAGAAAGTAACATAACTATTTCTGTGGGAGAAAAATCAGTTTCAAAGATAAATACTGCATTTTCTATAAAAATTGTACATTTTAATAATTGAAGAAAATATAGCAGAACAAACTATTTACTTACTCATTCATTTATTTATATGCCCCATGTTATTGTTCAGAGCTTTGGGCTGATTTGAGTCAAGTACATATTGAGTTAAAAAATATAAATCAAAGTGAAGTCAAGAAGGCGGCAAATATGGAAACCAAAGGGAATGCCAGAGTATCAGTTCAGTTCCCATAGATCAGTGATTTTTTTCACTCTATTACACAATATTTGCTATAAGAAGCAAGCGTGACAACAACTTCTTTACTATCCTGATATGAATTAATAAACATAACTTATCTTTATATGTAATAAAAAACAATACAATGTCCTAATGTAAATGAAAACTAAAATGAAAGTTTATACCTATCTATCCTTCTATCTATAAATATTTCGGTGTTATAGATAAATATATTTAATAAATAAAATTAACATAAATATACTTATTTTAACATAAATATGCTCAAAGTAAAATACATATATACACACACACACATATATAAATATTTTGGCAAGATTTCACTATAAGATTTAAAGAAGTAATCAGATCCTTGGATCTAAATGTTGACTCACCATGAATATGATAACTACAAAGATGGACTGATGCAGGTATGTTATAGTGGTGACTACAATACAAGAAATAAAATTCCAAACAAAACAAAGGTGAAATTTCCCTTGGTTTATACCTTTGTTGTATATCTGAAAAATTCTTAAAACTGGATAAGAATCAGTATCTGCGGTAGCTACTCTCCAAAGATGGCCCTTAATATTCTTCTCCCCGCTGTATATGCCGGCTACTTCTCATATCAAGAGGTAGAGTTCATTTGTCCTCACCTGAAGGCTGGACTTGCCTTGACCGATAGAAAGTGGCCCAAACGCTGTTCTGGGACTTCTGAGCCCAAACCTGAAGAGGACTGGCAGCTTGCACTTGCTACTTTTTGGAACCCGCTATGTTAAGAGGTGCCCAAGCCATCTGCGGAGAGGCCACATGAAGGATGTCTGAGGTGCTCCAACTGACAGCTCCGGGTCAACGTCCACCCAATTGCCAGTGGTGTGAGTGAGCCACCTTGGATGTACAAGCCCAGTTGAGCCCACTTGAGCCCAGTTGAGCCCAGTTGAGCCCAGCTGATGGCAGCAACAGTCAACATCGCATGGAACAAAACTGCCCAGCTAAGCCAATCATCTCACAGGATCTTAGAAGATAATAACCTTAGATGTTTTAAGCATCTAAGTTTTAGGTTGTTTTAATATACAACAATATAGACAACCAAACAGTATTTATATGTAAATTATACATATAATTTCAAATAGATGAAAAAAATCTGTTTCTATCAGCCTGAACCCAGGCTGAAAACCTAGTAAGACATTGGTAGTCTTACTGGATAGAAAAAGCATTCTTCATTGTGGGAGACCGTCCTATATAATACAGGATGTTTATTATCTCTAGTCCCTACCCTAAATGTCAGTGGTGTTTCCTGGTTATTATGGCAACCAAAACCAATTCTACAAGCTTCCAAAATGGTCTCTAGGCTGATGGTACTGACTCAGCTAAGAACCACTAACTAAAATAATTATTTGTATAGTGACTACAATGGTAGGTACTGGAGAAGTAGAAATAAAATATAATCCATACCTTCAAGAAACTCACAGTTCAACTGACAAGATGAAAAGAATGAAAGAAATTATAGCAGAATGATCAACAGTATGCTAGAGATGTATTCCTGGCACTGTCGTCATATGGAGAACCATGAGTAAAATCAGCCATTGGAAGAAGGGTCAAGATAAATTTCCTGGAGGAGTTAGCTATTGAGCTGAGTTCTGAAGTCAGCAAGGTGGAAGAGAGGGAGGGTGGAAACTCGAGCAGAGGAGACAGCTCGTGGCAAGCTACGGCGTGAGACACTAATAGTCATAAAGGTGACAAGGTCGGCTGGAGTCAGATGGTGATGTATCTTTTATGCTTTGTTAAACAGTTCATTTAAACTTGAAGGCAATTTTGTAGTACTAGCCAGATATAATGTCATATGTTCACTTCACCACAATCTCAGCCTCCCTTGCAGTTGGCTAGGGGCCCCGTGACTTGTTCTGGGCAGTGGATGTGGGTGGAAGAGATATAAGCCAGTTGCAGGCCTGACTCTTGATAGCATCCACTGCAATCTTCTAATTCATTCTTTTCCTGCCTTGTGTTGGTGGGGTCACATTGTCTAGGTGGCAAAGCTCCAAGATGAAAGAGGGCTATCTGACTTATATCGGATACGTGAGGAGAATACTTTTATTGCATTAAGCACTGACATTTTGGAATTATCAGTCAGAATTCTTTAGGGAAATAAATCACCTCATGTGGTTCAAATGAAAAGATTCTAATGAAGGAAATCCTTTCAGAGGTGTGGACAGGGTAAGGGAAGAAATATGGAAGTCAGAAAGCTATTCCCACTGCTAGAACTGAAGCAGCAAAGAAAGAAAATAGAGTTAGCAGCGCCCTGAGAGCTGGTGTCAAGGAGGTGGGGTGGCCCAGCAAGAATTCTAGTCACGAAGGGATATCATCACTGCCAGAAGAAGGGGGAGAGCTGGGGAAAAAATACCCTGACTTGCCTCTCCTCCTGTTCTTTAGTCTCCTGATAGGGTATCCGCATTGGCCAAACCTAATCAGAATGAAGCCCCAAGGGAGCCCTGGTGATGCAGTACACAGGTGCTACCCGCCTGGGGCACAAGGCTGTTCAACGAAAGGGAGAACTGTTCTGGGGGGTAAAGAAGATAAGCAGTTCCTGACATCTGTCTGTTGCGGCATCTAACTTTAATTACTCTAATACAAAATCACTGAAGAATTTTAAGCAGATTTTTAAAATAAGTTTTCTTGAAACATAATTTATACACCATAAAGTTCATCCTTTTATTAAAGTATACAATTCAGTGGTTTTCAGTGTATTCACAGTTGTGCAATCATCCATACTATCTAATTCTAGAACAATTTCATCGCATCCCGCCCCCACCCCCCAAAATTCCCATACTCAATAAATATTTCCTCCCCATCCTCCCTCTTCACCCCCAGCCTCTGTCAACCACCAATCTACTTTGTTTCAATGCATTTGCCTATTCTGGATGTTTCACATAAATGGAATCTTACAACATGTGGTCTCTGTGTGTGGCTGCTTTCATTTAGCATAATATTTTCAAGGTTCATCCATGTTGTAACATGTATTCCATTTTATTGCTGAATAATATTTCATTGCATATCGTATAATTTTCAAAGATGGCAGCTGTGTAGAGAATAGGTTCGAGTGAGCCAAAAATCAATGGCTGAGGAATGTGTGTGAGCTGGGGAGTGATCACATTCTCTAAAAACATTCTCTCAAATTATTTGCAAACCCAGAAATAAGTTAGAAAAGATAAACAGCACCTTTCATCTCCTGTCCTGAAAGAGCCTCCTTTTCCCGGGTTCCCATCTCAATGAATGACATCGTTATCCACTGAGAATCTGGAAGGCACATTAGAATCCTTCATTGCTCTCACCCTACACATTAGATCACTTTCTGCTGTGCATCCTACTTTTTGAACAGAGGACAGAGCTTAATGTAAAGCCAAAGACTTTGGCTCTTCTCTTTTTGAACAGCTCTCTCTCCTCTGTGCTGACCGTCTTAGCTGAGGCTCTCAACGGGTCATGCTGAACTACAACAATAACTGCCTAACTGGTATCCTTTGTTCCTTGTACCCAGCTACAGTCTATCATCAGGTGGAGCGATGATGACAGAAGATGGATGGATGGGGGAGGTGCAGTACCTTATCTCATTGTTGAGTTAGCAAGCAGAAACCAGGCAGTTATAGCCTAGCCCTCCCTCCTCTCATCCAGCTGAGTTAGGTGCCTTCGGTGAGCACACCGAAGGAGGACTGCACTGCCAGTATTAGAGTGCGTAGATGGCTGTGGGTTCAGAGAAGAGAGCGTCTTTGGCTTTACATTAAACTCTGTCCTCTTACTTAGCCATTATTGTAATAAAGATGAGTTTTTGTTTCCATTCGCTACAGACGTTTTAATAAATTTTCAGAACTTAGGAGAGAAAGAACTACAGCAAACACCAAATTTATACTTTTCTCAGTAGCCAAATGTAAATGGAATAATGATCAATTATGATATGTTTATATTAAAAAGGAAAGGTTTTAGGAAAAGCAATGTTTTTCTGAGTACTTAACTGTAAGATAAAATTTGGATCATGGTCTGTCATGAATAATGTCATCAATGTTTTAAGCAAATGCAATGATAAAGTTTATATATTTTAATCGCAGTAATTGTCTTAGTTTAATTTCCCCAGGAAGTTAGTTCTGAAACAAAAACTTGCATTCAGGAAGTATACTATGGAGTACACTTAGAAACAAAACCTGTGAAGAAGTGAGAGAAGCAGGTTTAGGTAGGGTTAGGGAGAAGTTGAACTGAAGATCAATTAAAAAGAGAAGTATCAGCCAAACCCACAAGGATCTCTGGAATTGGGATGGCCCCTAGTTGTCCCCAGATTAAGACAACGAGGCTAGGCCTTGGTACCACTGCAAAGATAAGTCACTGAAGCAAACTGCATCTCAGGGAGGGGACATACCTGTTGTCTATGCAGCAACCTCCTGGTGAGGATAATGCTAAGAGAAGAGCTCAGCTGTGAGCTGTCTGCAGCCAACATTTCTGACCAATGGGAAACAATTGACTCAATCCCAAAAGGGTAATCAATTGGGGCCACTATACACTATAGTAGCCATTATAATCTACTCCTAGCATTGCTCAGATGCATCTACTTCTTTAGAGAGTTCACTCCATATCTAGGATTCTGAGTAGCTTTTTTTTTCCCCCTGCAGACACCTAAAAGAGGAAGATAAGGGGGCAAAGCGCAGACCTGTTGCTATGACTGGTCTCAATGCTACAACTGAAATTCATGCTGATCTTCCTCTGCACCTGTCCCAGATTGCCTTCACCTCAGCTGGAACTTTTGCTAGTTTAGGTGGTCTACCTTGTAGGGTCACCCTCATCCCTGAGAGATCTGAGCAAGAACATGGGGACTGTACTTGACCTGTTCATTTAACATCAAAATTGTAAAAGGAGTACTAAGAGACACACCTAAGTACTGTATGTACTCTTTCCTGCTCCCATATGTAATAGCAACTCTATCTACTTCTGAGGATAGGGGTCAGTTACTCCTGCCCGCATAGAGACTCCTTTCTTGGTCAGCTGATCTCTTGGATGAGGAGTCTGAAGTGACTCAGAACAATCATAATTTAAAGTCCAATGGGGCTCTTATTGTGTCCTCTGGTGAAAGCATTAGACATTTGGGAAACCAGGAGCTCTAGAGCTACGGAGCCTGAGCAGGACAGAAAGCACATATTCTCTAAGGGGGCTCTGGGAGGAGGGCCACTTCTACTTCTACTCTGGGGACCCAGCACCATGTAATAGCTATTAATTTAAAGTGTATTATGTGTAGTTTGTACCCCAACTGCACCTTCAATTCTATCAACAGCAGGTTCTGAGCGGCATTTTATGTTATAGGAATAAGTGTATCCAATGGGCATTATATAAGTTTTCATTTGCTGCTATAACAAATTTACTGGGTTAAAACAAATTATATTTACTAACTTACATTTCTGGTGGTCAGAAGTCCTAAAATCAAGATGTTAGTAGGGCTCTATTTCTTCAGGAGAAACTAGGGAAGACTTCATTTCCTTGTATTTTCTAGCTTTTAGAGGCCATCTGTATTTCTTAGCTCATGGTCCCTCCTCCACCATCAAAGCCAGCAGCATAGCATCTTCGAATCTCTCTCTTCTCTGCATCTGTCATATCTACGCAGACTCTGCTTCCACTATCACATTGCCTACTCTGACCCTCCTGACTCTTTCTTATAAGAACTCTTGTGATTACCCTGAGCCCACCTGGATAATCTAGGATACTCTCCCCATCTAAAGATCCTTAACTTAATCACATCTGCAAAGCCCCTTTTGCCATGTAAGGTGATATATTCACAATTTCTGTGGATAGCTTTGGAGGGGGGTCATTTTTCAGTCTACCACAGACACGTACCTGCCGCCATACATCTTTTTCTATAAAGTGGGCCCCTTAGTCTCAGACAATGTTTTTTAGGATCCCATACCTGTGAAACAGAACTCTGTAAATCTTCAATAATAATTCTGGCCAATGTAGACAAAAAGGGCAAATTCATAGCAGAATATGTATCAATTCCAGCCAAGATGAATCACTGGCCCTTCCAGGGGAGAATGTACTATCCAGCAAGTGGCTGATTGCTCTCCTTGAGGGATCATGCTGTATTGAGGGCTTCGTGTTGTTCTCTCTTGCTGCCAGGTTGTGCATTCACCAGTAGTAGCTAGATCAGCATTGTTCAGTGAGAGCCTTCGCTGCCAGTTCCATGCATAACTTCCGTCCTTGCCACCACGCAGAGCATCCATTTCTGCACCATGTCTACTTTGTGCAGTCACCCTCTGTGCTCTCACTGGGTGGACAAAAACAGAGGCTAGCTGATGTCAACTGGTGGGGTTCATCCCCATTGTGGTTATTTACTGTCTCTTCCATGGTGCATGTTAACTGATGGGCATTAGCATGTGACTCAAAGATAGTTATTAGAGTTTGTGCTCATTCCCATAGGTCCATTCACATGCCTCTTCCACAGATTTTATTCTCCCTAAATGTCCAATCTTTCTACTTCCGGCCCCTATCAAAAATCCAAGCCATTTACCACTACCCATAATTCTTACATATCCTTAATTAAGGCCACATCTCTTTATGTGCAAAATGGATAGCCATGTGCAATGCATGAAGTTTGAACCACTGGGGATTTTGCCTCATCACTGTCTATCAGATCATAGTGTAGCAGCAGTTCATTTCAACTTGCACCTACTTGCAAAATCAACCCATACTTAATCCAAGCTCAGCCTTTTTTCTTCTCTACAGTCAATCATAAAGTTATATATCTGATCTAAGAGGCAGGTTCAAGTGCAATAGTGGTTGATGACCTAGTAGTCTGGCTACACATTAATGCAGCTTGCTTGTGCTCTGGCCCTTTTTGTGCCTAATCCTATGTATATCATTTCCATCTCACCACAGGTTTTTTCTAGGTTCAATAGATCTTATGAGTTGGTGGGTCTGACAAAACTCAGCTCCCAATGGGCAGTTCTAGCCATTTGACATCTTATAGTGAGGTGCTCTCTCTCTATCAGGGCCCGAATAATCTGCCAGGAGTCATTTTTCAATAGTGTATGATACTTTTTTGCTAAGATTTTTTTTTTGCCTTGCTCCAGAACCCTTGGACTTTTCCTCGTGATCCTCCCATTGAAATTTCTCATTCATTCCATAGCATCTTTCCCCAACACTGATACACCTAATATCATAGATCTGTAGTGTTGTATGGTCCAAGAAGCAGAGGAGCTTACCCCCACAGTTCAGATAATGCAGAACCCTTTCCTGCTCTGGGCACCACTTAAAAGTTGGTAGCCATCTGTGTCATTCGAGATGACAATATTCTTGTCAGGACAATATTCTCAAGTAAATATTTTACTTGCAGAACCCAGAGAAGCCTAGCAGGTGTTGTCTCTCCTTTGCTGTAGGAAGTACGAGATGTGATATCTTAATCTTTACTTTGTGGAAGATGTCTGGCATGCCTCAGACCACTGGAACCCTAACTTTCATTGTTTTTCTCCAGTGCATCTATAGCATTCAGCAAGAGCAATATGGTTCAACATCTTTAAAATTAACATTTGCTTTGAACCTCTCAAAGGCTTGAGCTATTGCACCTACAAGTGCATTTCCATCTGCAAGTATCCAATCTCAGTTCACCTGCAGTGAAATATCAGTGATTGCACAATCACACACCAGGACTATCAATGCTCCATTTTTCATCAGTGATAGTCTATTCGTTTTCTATTGCTGCCCAATATTATCACAAACTTAGTAGCTTAATATGACACAGACTTATTATCTGACAGTTTCTGTGCATTATAAGACTGGGCTTGGCTTGGTCTTGTCCTCTCTGCAAGGCTTCAGTCAAGGTGTCAAATGGGGTTAGAGTCTTATCTGAGACTCAACTGGGAAAGGAACCACTTTCAAACATAGATAGTTTGGGGCAGAATTTAGTTCCTTGTAGGCTGCTAGGCTGAAGGACTCAGTTCTTATTGGCTGTGGCCACCATCAGCTCCTTGGCATGTGTACCTCTCCACGTGGTGGTTCACAACATGGCAGCTTGCTTCTTCAAAGTCCACAAAGGACAGAGTGTCCCAGCAAGATGGGAGTGATAACATTATGTAATTTAATCACACAAAGCTGCCACTTTTGCCATATTTTATTACTTAGGAGAAATTTTCAGGTCCTACTCACATATAACAGGAGAAATATATACAAGTGTAGGAATATTAGGAGATGGATATCATGGGGTCAATTTAGAAACTACCACAGATAGGGTCCTTTTTGTCATCTGACCAGTGGATCATCAAACTCCAGAAACTCGTGTTAGAGCCCACTTCTTCAGACCACTCCCCATACCGACTTATTTAAGTCAGTTACCCTGGTAAACACACTCAGGGATGGAGACTTGCCTGCAGGAAGTATACTGTGGTGAGCTTTCAATAATACTCCCAGGGAATTAGTGAGAAAAGCAGGATCAGTCAAGAGAAAAGGAGAAACTGAACTGCAATGCGGTTGCAACAAAGGCCTTGGCTAATTCCTTGGGGAATTCTGGAGCTAGGATGACTCTTCTGAGTCATCTTGAATTAAGGTCAGAGAGCCAGGTCCTTTTGTACACCACACAGATAAGTTATTTGATGTGGGCTCCCCCCGGGGAGGGGTGGAACTTTGGGCGAGATAGTTCCCAAAGGCCCAAAGCAATTTATGGGAAGGGGCTTAGCTGTGAGTAGCCAGCAGTCAATACTCCCAGCAGCTGGGGGGAAAAATGCCTCAGATCTGGGAGGTATATTACTATAGAACTTTAATAAACCCAAAGGCACGATATAAAACATAATTTTGTGAACTTTCTGATGTTCGACTTGAATAAAGCAAGAAAATTTAGGCCCCAGGGGAAAGAATGTATTTTTATGCTTTTAATTCTCTTCCATAAATATATATATATAAATAAAAGACTACTGGTAGAAGCTAGAGAGTGTACTCTTCGACAAGCTGTTGGGGTCGATATATCAGCTAAGAACATTTTTAGCTACAAGTAACAGAATATGTCCATAACAGTCTCTAAGACATAATAGTCACAGAGACAACTTGGAGTTTGTTTTCTTCTTGCATGAAAATAAAATTGAAACTTTGTTCAACAATGTCAAGGCCAAGTAAGTGATGCTCTTGACCTTTAATCTCAGACCTCTTGTCTCATGGCTGCAAACACCAGCTTGTCGATCTTTAAGGTGGAAAGAGAGACAGAGCAGTACCAGCAGATTTCTCTCCATCTTGCTGTCCTGAATTGTGTCCCAAAGCCAACCCTAGAAGCAGGAGAGGATCACAGAGAGAATATTTCACCTCTTCCACTCTCTAGAGTAGAGGCAGACAAGGAAGAAGGGGATTTGGAATGAGTGCAGGAGTCAATAAACATTGCTTTCAAAGCGGGTTTCTGTTTTGCTGATGGAGGTAAGATTCATAAACTTTAAAGACCAGGTGAAAGATGACAGAATATCATCATTTGGCTGAGAATGTCTATTATATGGGTGGAAAACTGTCTGTATCGCTCATGGTCCAAACAGGAAAACAGACAAGTGCATGCCAGGTCATTAAGAGAGGGAATTGAATACATATAGGGAACTATTGTTCCAGTGTTAAAGGAGCTGAGAAGCCAAACAAGGATTAATATCAGCAGGAAGCTGATATTACAATCCCTAGAGCTGGAGAGACCAAAGGAGGAGATGCTGTTACCAGATTCCAGGAGCTAGGACTTCCCAGTGAGAACTGATTCCACAACAGAGGTTACCTGCCTAGAGCTGGAACAAGGAGGGAGAAGGTGCCCAGCAGGAGCTGGAACCACAAAGGAGATATTGCCCAAAACAGAAAGAGAAGCAAACAGGAGTGGGGTTTGGGAGAGGCATGGTTTCTCCCCCTTCCCACTTTCCAATCTCCATCCCACCCCACAGGTGGAACCTAACTTGAAGCTAGCTGGCAAGTGAGCTTGGAAAAATGTAGTTTGCAGGGCTCATTCCCCTGCTGTACAGAGCACGGCAGGGAAATAGAGAGGACGGGATTCAAGAGCAAACAAGCAAATTACTGGCACACCATCCTACCCGCACACAGAGAGGGACTGTAGAGTACTTGTAGGAAAGCCACAGTTTTTCTCTGGAAGCAGTGTTGTTGTCTTTGCTCCACCACATAAATAATTAACCCAGTTCCCAACATTTGACATCATACAGATAAGATTCTGCCTAAACTAAGAAAATACTGTCACTTAGTATGAATTGATTTAGGAAAAGTATGAACTATTTTTCATGATTTATATGTTCTAAAAACTTCTAAAATAGCTTCTGGCCCAGTTTGAAGGCAAGCCTGACATTAAAAAGAGGGTGGGGAAGACAAACTATTTTTAAGAGAATTTCTTATGAAGAACTAGTAAATTGACTCCTTTTTACTTTCAAAATATAAAAGTAAAAATATTGATCAAAACAGGAAGTTGAACTAGGTGGGGCTAAGATTTTGATGTTAATTACAGATAAATTATCAGAGACTGTGAGCCATGAAGGATTTATAATTTTCTACCTCAGAAGTATACCATAGCCACCAGCCACTTGAGAAGAAAATATAATCTGTTTTGACTATTATGTGTCAAAATGTTAAAATCCTAACTCATTATACTGAAACCATATGGAAGTTTCCAAGGTTAAAATGCTGTGATTCTTACATTTTTCTCTTTCAAAGAGTTATATTTTATGACTTTCTATATCAGTTGTAAAACCTTCCTTTGGTCTATCTAAAATGCATCACAAAAATGAGGTTTTTAAAAATGTGATTTAGGTTGAAATATATTATTGAATTCACATACTTCAAAAAATATCCTCACTTACTAATATTTTAGCATAAATTTTCAGGGATAAAAAAGTCCATATGTAAGTCAGGTCCCCTAGAATCTAAATTTATATTTGTAAGAAAACTTAAATACATAATTTGTATCTTTTAAAATTAATATGGATAAAAATAAAAAAGCATTAACTCCTCATGCCTACAAATTACTGAATCTTCCAAAGCTCTAAAAATATAGTCATTTAAAGCAAGAAGTCAAGATATCTAAGGAATCCAACATGTACTTTTTATTCAAAAGAATTTCAATTGCCATACTGATTTTTTCTCTTCAGTTTGGAGTATTAAATATATCAGATGAAATATATTTCATTTTAAGGTGCAATATGGTCATATTTGTCAAGGATGCAGAATCCCATGGTCCTTAAAAAGCAAAGATCACTGAAGAGTGAAGCATTTCTTCACTCTTCAAGCTTAAACATTTTTTCTTCCAAATTGTTTTCAGCTGCCAACTTTGTTTTAAAATGCTCTCAACTACCAATTTTGTTTTCAAATGCTCCAATACATTATTGTACAAATCTGGGAAACAAACTCAGACTCCTGACCAAAGCATTAACAGCAGTCTTGATGTTCCTGGTAATATACATGCTTCCTGTATTTGTAGTCTTGAAGCATTAGTACAATATTAACCTTTAAAATGAAACTAACAACATCAATCATTGGCCTTTACATACACTTTACAATTTCTTCCTGTTTTTAATATATCGGTGTTGGTGGCTTTCTTTTAAAAAAAAAAAAAAAAAAGAAAAGAAACCGAAACACAACAACAAAAAATAACCTTAAAGAAAGAGTACAAAAAATGTAAATTGTAAAGAGCTCAAAAAAATTATAGTTCCAGGTCTGCAATTTCCAGTGTAAAGAGTGACAGAATCTTTGAGCATACCAAAGAAAGATGAAGCCATAGTCTTATATGATTATAGACGAGAAATGCTTTTGAGAAATGAGCATGCTATCGACCACAAAGACTACAAAATACTGCACGTGTTTCACTAATAAAATAATTAAAATCTGGATTTGCCTTAGTTCAATGTTATTGAGGGCGATCGTGTCCTGAACTCCTGTCTGACTAATTCTGACACCCAACCCGCCCAGTGCTCCTTCTACTCTCCCCCACGCCTCTAGCCCTCCCTCCCAGCACAAACGCACGCACACGCCCAGCCTGGCCAAAGATAAAGCTAAGATGGCAGCGCGGAAAGTACAGGAGCCGCACTCAGTGGGGCTGGAAAAACAAAAGCAAAGCCCTCGATATTCTGTCATTTTGCATATTTCTTTGAATAACAAGAACTACGCCTTCCCCAAATCCCCCTAACTAGGCAGTGTAAGGCATTCAGTAGCTGTGCTCGCAGGACTGGCGGGAGGAGACGCTTGCTTTGCACATTTCGAGAAACCCACGTCTCCCGTCAGCAGTGACAGTTCAGGCGACCTTCGCGACTTGTCTTGGAGACCACCCACCCCCTCCTTGACAGTGGAATTAAGGGTTACTCCAAACGCCCTTTCCTTCCCGGCATGCGCCCCATTACCCGCCACCCCAGGGGAGCCTTCCAAGGTGCCCAGCTGCCAAGGCGGTAGCTGTAGCAGTTGCAGTGATCGGGAGTGCACAGTGCGGAGGCAGGAAGAGGAGGAGAGAAAACACTGCACTGGCTATCAATTTTGTTACAGAGGCCAATGCCGCTGCCGTGGAAGGAAACGCTGCCAACCGCAACAGAAACGCCACCCTCGGATACTTAAGTGAGCATGTGTGCGACTCTGCGCACGCCTAGTTGCGCTGCTCATTGACAACGGGTTCTTTACGAAATTATCCTGTTACCAGGTTTTGGGTGTGCCCAGAAGGCTCAGGATGGGCCTGTCTAGGACTGAAAGGTACCGCAGACTGAAGCGAAATTTAGAAAGGGGAGGGAAGAACTTGAGACCAGGGTAGCCCCTTGAGTCACTCCTCACTAGAAAATGTAAATGGGCAACGACTGCACATAGCACCACCTAAGCCTAAGCTGGAACTGTTTCTCTGTGCAGGCATCATTCATTCATTCGTTTATTCAACCAATATATATTTCCTTCCTGCTTAGGGCTAGAGCCTGTGCTAGGAGCTGGGAATGTAATGGGGCAACAGACACAGACACCACGCCTATCCCTATGAAAAAGTCTAGAATGTTTTGTGTTATCGTTTGCAAAAGCCATGTGCCAAGGTGGCCATCCTACATGCTTGAAGCCCTTCCATAATCTCATGTAGTATTATTTTGACCATTATTCAGAGGACAAAACTTCCCCAAAGACGTACAAGTAGCAGAGTCAGGGGCCAAATCCTAGTTTGTCAGAGCCTTTGGCTACCGCCTCTACTCTTGCAATAGTAATGAGCCTTTGCAGCAGCTCCTACCTGCGCAGGCCTTTAACTCCACCAGCCTTTAGTCGCCTCCATACCTGTGTCTTGGCTCTCATCCTAGGGTTGTAACTACACTGAAACATCAGGACAGGAGTTTAGCCTAGCAAATACTTGTTAGATACTTAACTATGTGCTAGGTTCTAAAGTAGGGGCTGAAGAAGACACAAAGATGAATAAGAAGCTTTGAAGGAGCTTATAAAACAGTTGAAGAAAGAAGACAAGTACAAAAATTGTTTAACAGGGCTACTCACTGTACTAAAATACTATGATTCTTCATGGCTGCACTTTGCCTCAATGTTTTCATTACCCCACTTTTTTTTTTTTTTTAAATCATCCATCTATCGTTTAAAGCCCCAGATAAAATGCACTCCTTCAGCACTTCTGACACCCAGCTAGAATTAATTTACTTCCCCATTTCTCAAAAGTTTTTGTTTTTTTAGATAACGACTATCAAAGAAGAGGTACAGACATAAGAGATAGTAAGTAGATAAAGGATCTAGTACTGGGATGATAGGACTTAATGATTTTGTCAAGTATAAATTTATATGATTTAAATTGAGAGTCAAAAGGATAAAATACGAATCAGGGTGCATTGGCACGCATATTTCTAGGACATTTACTTGAAGGCGTTAGTAGAATAGCTTGGAAGAGGGGACTCAGCAAATGTTACATTTTTATAGATAAGATTTTTGGTTAGATATGACATTTCCAGATGTTATACAGACATAGCTATAATTATAGTTTCAGGTCATTGTCAAGAATTATCTTTAGCGATGTAAGTATGGGCAGAAAAAGATAAGCCATTAAGTGATCACTGTCAAGAGATAAGACCACTGCACTTTTAGGGTGTGTGTAGTCAATAAAAGAATATTTAAGAAAAGTATTATTGGGTTAAGATTTGGCTCTGATGTAAATGTTGAGAACAAGAATTTAGGAACGACTCTGGCTTGTGAATACTTTCATCTCTATGAATCCTATTTGCACAGAAAAAAAAATGCACTAAATTACTACCTGTCCTTTGTAAGTAAAAGCTGTTTTAAACAGACTTAAATCCTAATGACGAAAAAACTCCAAAATAAGATCACCAAAGGGACTTCTCTGCCTTGAATTCTGAATTAACCAGCAGCACTGGTTAACTGTTCTCGTCAAATCTTCATGTTGGCAGCACACACGTGGGGGAAAATTAGCAGGAGTAAGTTCATCCTCCCGCGGTGGGCAGAGTCCCTCTTTCTTTCACGTTCCGGCTCTCCCACCTGAAGGGAACCCATTACCTGAAGCGGAATGCCGGTGTTGACAGCCTGCCTAGCACTTTCCTTACTCTTCCTATGCTGTTAGTAAAATCCGGAGAAGTGGATTTATTTCAGATTCCGTCCAGCACAACCGCCCCACACCCAAAGCCCCGAAGCGGAGGGAGTGGTAGCGGTGAGGGGGTGGGGACGGAAAGGGGCCGCCGTTACTGAGCATGTGCGACGAGTGGCGCATGCCCAGTGCGGCCGGCAGCTTCCCATTGCGGGTAGCCCCGGCGGTGGCAGCGGTGGTGGCGGCTGCAGCGGCGGCACCGCCTACTCCTCACACTCCCGAGGTGGCGGGGTTAGATGAGCGGCCCTAGTAGCGGCGAGGGCGGTGCGGGGGGGAGGAGGAAGAGGAGGAGAAGGAGGAGAAGGTCTCTGTCTTTGTAGTCTCCCTGCTGCGGGAGCGAGAGGCCACCGCCGGAGCCGTCGTCGTTGGAAAAGGGCTGTGTGTGTGCGCGCGCGTGTCTGCCGGCCCGGCCCGCGGGGACGAGGTATCGGTGGCGAGGATGATGATGTGCGCAGCGACTGCCTCCCCCGCCGCCGCCTCCTCGGGGCCCGGAGGAGACGGGTTCTTCCCAGCCGCCACCATCTCTTCCTCCCCGGCGCCGGGGGCGCTGTTCATACCGGTTCCCGAGGGCTCCGTGGCTGCTGCGGGGCTGGGGCTGGGGCTGCCGGCCGCGGACTCCCGGGGTCACTACCAGCTGCTGCTGTCAGGCCGGGCCCTGGCCGACCGCTACCGGAGGATTTACACGGCTGCGCTCAGTGACAGGGACCAGGGGGGCAGCAGCGCTGGACACTCGGCCTCCAGGTGCGTCTCCGGGTGTCCTTCCTTGCGCCACATGCGGCATGTGTTTGCGTGTGTGTTTGCGTGTGTGTTTGCGTGTGTGTGTGTGTGTCTACGTACGTATTTACTGAGCTGTCTTTCAGCAAGCGCTTGATGCTGGGTAGTAGAAACACTTAATTGAGATAGGAGGGTGCGGTGGCAGCAGTTTCTGCTCTAAGTGTGTGCGTCTGTCTTTGTAGCGGGGGGTTAGTGTGGGTGGGAGGGTAGCGTGTGATAGAAAAGGTGATGGTGTGGATCGGTTATGACACGTGCGTGTATTGTTGAGGAAGGAGGAGGGATGGGGTAAGGGTACAACGAAGAGAATTTTCAAGAGTGGTGGGGGAAGTGGCGTTTCCAGTGTCTCTGCCGCAATGGTATTTACACGTATATCTCACCCCTCACTCCTCACGACATTCCATTCTCCCCTTTCCACCTTAAAAAAATGCCTTTCACTTAGGGGAGCAAAGGTTGGTACAGGTCTGTGTGTGTGTGTGTGTGTGTGTGTGTGGTGTGTGTGTGTGTGTCTATATAGAGAGAGACACATATAATGAAAACTCGTTAGTCTGTCAGATAAGTTATGGGGTTTCAATATTTAAGAGAATTATGCCAAAGGGATGCAGATGGAGATTATGTAGATGTGAAAGGTGTCTGATACAGATTTTTGAGTTATACTTTGATAACTGGATATTTTAGTCTAGAAATGTGATTTCAGCTGCTCTTGTGTTCTGATGTCCCATCAGCCATTTCCCTTCATCTTGTGTTTTATTTCCTCTGTCACTTACAGGCTTTAGAGTAGAGGGGGTTTTGTGAGAAAAGGGGGAACACGGAAGAATTTCAAAATATGACAGCTAGTATAGTGTTCAGCTGCCACCAGCTAGAAAATTTGAGTAGCTCCTAGATCTCTTTCTAGGCTCACTGAACCTTCAGCTTCCTTGATGTAGGAGATGTTAAATCACTTTCATTTTCTTTTTCTTAAAATATGGGTGTTTTTTTGCTTAGGGCTTTTCTATTGTGGGTTTTTTTTCCTTTTCTTTTCTCATGCCCTTACATGCCACACACCCTGAAGGATGGTGACTGACTCGTTTCACCAGCTTGGCTTTAACAGTGGTAATTAGAAGTTGGCATCATCTTTTTTCTCATAGCTTTTTGCAATATATGGAAAATGGAGAAAGCACAGTAGGATTTTGTTAAATATTACAGCATTTACTGTATTTTTTGGATGTACAGTTCATTATGCAATAACCAGATTTTATTTTCAACCATTATGAAAGGGAGTAGGCTGTAACTCAGGTATTTGGAGTTATACCAGTATGTATTGTGGCTCTTATCTATTGTAGAGAGTTGTAAAGGTGGAGCTTTGTTCACATTTTTTTCTGGGTAAAACAGTCTTCTCCTGTCTAATTGTTTACAAGATTAGGCACATGAGTAGTTTTATCATATGGATATAAATATGTGTAATTACCTTTTGCTATCTAAGCTGAAGGCCACAATGGCACAAGTCGGTTTCTTGCTCATGTTTTTGAAAATAGCACAAAATCTCATTAGACAGTTTGCTCTGATCATCAGGTATAATTTTGAGCCATGAGTCTCTAAATGATGGCACTGTAGGTACATCTTTACAAAGCCCTCTTAAAGAATTTAAATTTACTTTGTATGTTGTTTCCAGACTTATGCAATCAATAATTTGTGACTGGTATATTCGATTTTAACTTTTTACTATTATACTTTTGTAATAATACAATTTCTATGTATCTAGAATTAACAGTTTTAGACAAAATTGATATAGATTAACCACATAAAAAATTTATGAATGATTTTTAATTTTGGAGCCATATTTTGTACGAGCTGTCAATTAAAATTAATGAAGAATTAGTTCACGTATTTCAAGAAGTACTCAAGGAAACCAGCCTTAGTTGTACAATATTGCCTTCTACTCCTTCTTCAGAATATTATTTATTATTGTTCACATTATTTTTTCTAAGTCTTACCTTGCAACTCTTCTTTATTAAGAATATGCTTAAGAATTCAATCACATTTCTTATTAAATATAGGGAAAGTGGATCTGGGATTTAGGTTCTGAATGAATGATATTATTTATATAGGGGCCTTAGTTGAGTTAAAGCAGCAGATTAGATCTTTCAGAGACAGAATGGAGCAGGTATAAAAGATGAAGCTCTAGTAAACATCACATTTAAAAATATGAGAGAAAGAGGACTATGAAGGAAGCTGAAAAAAGACAGAACTATTAAGAAGAGAACCACGAGATAGTAGCCCATCTGGTCCTAAGAAAGTGAATTGAAAGTCATCAGCAGTGTTAAATGCTGACGAAAGTGAGAACACTTTCCAGGTCACTGATGACTTTTGAAGAAGTGGTCATAGTAGAGAGATGTGGGGGAGAAGTCAGTGAGAGATGTTGAGGTAATGGGGAGATGCAGGGTTGAGGGAAGGATATTCAAGTAAGGGAGGGTAGGTAGGAAACATTTAGTAAGTAGAGGGAAATTAAAGAGGTGAGAGGGGGATAACTGATGGGGAGAGGTCAAAGGGAGATCTCAGGGAGTTTTAAGATGACGGGTAGAGAGGGAAGTTAGCTATGGAAAAAGTTAGGAACTATTTCTTTAATATAGAAGGGGAGGAGGTAAGTATTTGCAAACATAAAGACTAGAAGTTTATTGAGGGTAGGAATTATATCCTATTTATTTTTTGATAATCCTATATCTAGCATAATATTTGGCATCCATTCTATAAATATCAAGTGCCTACTGCAAGCCAGGAACTGTTTTAGGTGCAGAAGATATAGCAGGGGAGAAATAAACAGCTGATAATATCAGGTAGCGTTAAGTAACTATGAAGAAAATAAAACCAATTTCATGTCACAGGCAGTTTCTAGTTGGGGGAGGCTATTTTAGGTAGGGTAGGCAGGACAGGTCTCTTTGAGAGTTGATGATAAGATAATGATAAGAAGACAGATCTAGAGGAAGAGTCATTTAGGAGATTGTAAAGGCTCTGAGGTGAGAACAAGCTTGTTGTGTTCAAGGAACAAATACAAGGTGAGTTATCAGTCAGTGTTGAGTGAATTAATTACCATGAATTATGTTTTAGGCATACAGTAGAGAAGTTGAGGGATGCAAGCCTAATGGAATTAATGACTGATGGCATTTTAGTGAAGTGGTTCAGATCCTGGACTCTGAAGTTCCACTGGTTTTAAATCTTGGCTCTGCCACTCTTTAGCTCTGTTACCTTGGGTAGATTACATAACTTCGGTGCCTCAGTTTTTTTATTTTTCTTTTTCAAAATTGAGATATAATTGACATATAACATGATATTAGTTTCAGGTATGCAACATAATAATTCTATTTTTGTATATATCTTGAAGTGATCATCACAATAAGTCTAGTTAACATTCATCACCACACAGTTACAAAAGGTTTTTCTCATGATGAAAACTTTTTAAGATTTATTCTCAGCTCTTTCAAATATATAATACTGTATTATTAATTATAGTCACCATGCTGTACATTTCGTCCCCATGACTTATTTATTTTATTACTGGAAGCTTGTGCCTTTTGACCATCTTCATCCATATTGCCCAATGCCCATCCTCCTCCTCTAGCAACTACCAGTTTGTTCTCTGTATCTAAGAGTTTTTTTGTTTTTTAGATTTCACATATAATTGAAGTCATATGGTATTTGTTTTTCTCTGTCTGAATTATTTCATTAGCATCATGCCCTCAAGATCTATCTATCTGTTGCAGATGGCAATATTTGCTTTTTTATGGCTGAATAATGTTCCATTGTATATATATATGTGTGTATATGTATACACATATATACACACTACGTTTTCTTTATCCATTCATCCATTGGATAAAGCGACCAAGGTTGCCTCCATATCTTTGCAGTTGTCATACTGCAGACCTGGGATGGGTGGAGCAGATGGCTTTTTGAGTTAGTGTTTCATTTCCTTTGGATAAATACCCAGAAGTGGAGTTGCTGGATCATGTGGTGGTTCTATTTTTATTTTTTTGAGAAACCTCCGTACCGTTTTCCATAATGGCTGCACCAATTTACATTCCCACCAACAGTGCACAAGGGTTCCCTTTTCTCCACTATCTCACCAACACTTGTTATCTCTTGTCTTTTTTGATAATAGCCATTCTAACAGATGTAAAGCGATATCTCATTATGGTTTTGATTTGCATTTTCCTGATGATTAGTGATGTTGAACACCTTTTCATATGCCTGTATATCTTGCTTGGGATTCTTGAATTGGACTGTATTGGTGTTGTTGTTGAGTTGTATGAATATTTATATATATGTATATTAACTCTTTATCAGATATATAATTTGCAGATATTTTCTCCTATTCATTTTGTTGATGATTTCCTTTGTTGTGCAGAAGCTTTTTAGTTTGTTGTAGTCCCACTTGTTTATTTTGCTTTTGTTTTATGCCTCAGTTTTCTTATATGTAGAATGGAGATAATAATGAGGATTGTTTTTGTAGGTGAAATGAATCTAAATATGTCAAGTGTTTGGCGCATTAAGCGCTATTAAATATTAGTTATGGATTTCTGCTGAGAGTGAGGGGTCAGATGGAGTTTGCAGACTTAAAGAGAAGGCAAGGATCATGTCTCGCTTTTATTTTTGCACTCAATGATTGTCGAATGTGGGGATAACTATTTCACTTATTCAGTGACTGAATAAACATATTTTTTGTAAGAATGAACCAGTCAAAATTGGAACATTACTTGGAGAAAGGGATTGGACAGGAAATGAGTAAAGGAATGTTTGATCAGTTCTCTGTGTGAATGACAATATAACATTGGACTTGGAAAGAACCATATGTGGCCCCGTGGCTAAATCTACTCTAGAGGCAGAGGGCCTTCGTTCAAAGTTCTACTTTTTTGTTGTTGTCAATTGGGCAAGTTAATTAGTATTTTGTTTCTTTAGTTATAATCTCATTAGATTATTGAAGGGACATTGTACCTGTATATGGTAAGTGCTCATTAAAGTTAGCTGCTGCTGTTTTGTTATGATGATGTTGTTGATGATGATGATTAAAAGCACATATTTAAAATTCCAATCAGCATATTGTAAATTTTTCCACTAGAAAGAGAAATGGAAAAAAGTGCTAGTTGAGTTGATTCAAAGTTGAAGAGTGATTGAAAGTTAAAGAAGAAAAGAAAGTGAAGGTTTTTGGTGACATAGATTGACAATATGGTAAAAAGGAAAGTGATGCCAGAAGAGTAATGAAGGATAGAAGATAAAGACGAGTCAGGATACCAGGGTTGAAGTGGTAGAGCAGTGTTAGTAGAAATAATAGAGGAGATTGTAGTTAAAAAGTGAGAATTGCTTTTCTTCTACAATCTAAACCCAGGTTAGTCTTTCAGCTGCTTTATCTCTTTGTTGTTAAAAATGGTGTTTGAGCCCATCCTTCAGATGCATGGGATTTTGGTTGTAAGAGGTTAAGTAGTCAATTGATCTAACAAAGATTCCGGGATCACTACTTGGCGCTAACCATTGGCCCTATAAAGATTTGTAAGACAGGGTTTTTACACTTCAGTTTATTGTCTGGATGGGGATAAAAAATACAAAGTCAGGTACTGATAACAGTGTTAAATGAAATCACTGCAGAGCCTGTTATGACAAAAGGATGGCGTTGTGGGCTGGCAAAAAAGCGTGATCAAGAAGAGAGAAAGCGCAGTTTGTGTGTAAGTAATGGTAAGAATTCTGTTAGAGCTAGGATGTAGGTGTTATGTAGAGTAGTGGGAATTCATTCTGGAAATGGAGGCTTTGGCCAGAGGGTAGGGAAGCTTGAACAGCAAGATAAGAATTAGTTTTTATAAAGTAGACACTGATGGTTTTGAGCTATGAAGAGATATTATTGTAGGAGTGTTTTAGAAAGTGATGTGGGATTGAATCCGTGTACATATATCTATATTTGTAGATAGGTAGTAATTTGCTTCACATAGCTGTAACATCTGTGGAATCCTACACATGTTAAGGCAAAAACTGCTCTCTGGGAATATTGGTGAGTAGAAACCTGAAATGAATTAGTCTCTTAGCTCAAGATAAAACCTTGCCTTTGGGCTTAAAAAGAAAATAAAAAATGTTAATTTAAAAATATTTTTACATTTTAAGATATTTGTTTAAAAATCAACAGAATAGTCTCACTTTTTAATTCAAAAATAGAATAAATATTCAGGTTTTTAGAAGAGGGGTCAGCTTAATCAAGGTTTATATATATGTAATAAAATTCACTCATCTTAACGTGTTCATTCGAAGGGTATTAGAACCATCACCGCAGTCAAGTATGGAACATTTACATCACTCCCAAAAGTTTCTTCAATTAATTCCCTCGTCCTACTCCTAGCCACTGGCTACCACAGATCAGTTTTCTGTCACTGGTACTTCACCTTTTCTAGAATGTCTTATAAATCTTGCTCCTAAAGGACAGGACCCCACCAGAAATTGTTTATCTCTATGTCTTCCCACCTCGTATTTCCTGTAAATGGAAATTAGGTTTTAAAGCTTCATTAGATGTTGGTTAAAAATTTTTAGCAGTCATATTTTGTATATACTCCTGAATACTGCATCCTATCCAGAGGTTGACTGAGGCCATCCAGAGTTTTCAGATTGTCTCACTGTTTAATAATGCTCAGTCTAGTTACTTGGATAAGATGGTACCCAAGTATTACCTATTAGATCTCTTTTCTGTAAATTTCTTTTTGCAATATGCAAGTAATCATGGGTAATAACTTGCACACTGTGTATATATTTCACCTAATGGTTTTAACATCCTTTGATAATCCTTATCTGAGTCAATAATTTCATTAGGGGTTTCAAAATGCTGACTTTCATAATTCTATTATTCTATATTTATTAGCTGGTGCTCCTCTGCAAAGAAGAGTTTTCCCTGATCAACTGGTGATGAACTATATTTTCTCTTAAGAAAACAGGGTAAATTCTTAATTTCCCTCATTAGACGAATTGGTCTGATAGTCCAATAGTGATATGGGAGGTGCTGTGGTTCACCATCCAGATCCCTACGTTCAGGTACAAGTTCCCCTTACTGTTGTGAATATTGGCCACTAAACTGATTGCCACTGAGTCCCTCTCCAGGCATTGCTTTGAGCCAACAAAGCTGCTTCCCTCAGAGTCATGCTGCTTTCTGCACCAGCCTGCATCCAGTGCCTAGACTGTGTGGGAATATAAATACCTGGTCCTTGGCCTCTAAGGCAGGGCAACTTTGAAGATCCATCCCAACTTCAGAGCTCCCTTTGCAATTTGACTCCTTTCTCTGTTCAGTCTTACTTTCTTCACTCTCCTTCATTGTTGATTCAAGAGGGCATTCTTCAGTAAACTTCTGGTGTGCAAATCGCCATTTCAGAGTCTATTTCCTGAGGAATCTTACCCAAGAATATTGTACTAGGAGTGGTCTGAGGAAATAGACTTTAAAATAGAATTTTGGAGTTAGATTATGTGCTTTTTGGCTGGCAGTGTGAACCCCACTACTGATGGTAGATGGAGCACTGATACTGATAGCCCTTGGCATCCACTGTAGCTGTGCAAATGTTAAAAACTTGCACTGATGGTGAATTGGAATGGGATTCCTGTAGAAGGAAATGTATTGGTGGGTACAATATCTTAGGCTTTTGAGAGATTCAGGGAAGTTATTATAAGGACAGTGTGATCAGATGGCTGTTGGTGAGTGACATCGATAGATTGGACACAGATATTAAAGGCTAAAGATAATTGGGGAAAAATGAGAAAATTAGATGATTTCTTTAGCATAATGTAAAGAAACTCATTTTCTGCAGTAGGAAGAAAGAAAAAGCTAAGGATTAGGCCCAAGATTTAATTTTAAGGGTAATAGAGCTTCTAGGTGGGTTGAATTCTCAGCAAGTCTGCTATGCTAGTATCTGTGCTTTGGTTAGAAATGAGTTTGGACCGTGACTCTTAGGATAGGACCACTGAGTTGATTTAGATGACAACCTCGAAACCCGAAATTCCCCTGAGCCTTCTGGGCCTGCAGAAGTTGGCTTCTAGTTGGCTAGAGGGTAGTGGCTTAAAGACTGTGCTGCTCCTACTATCCATCCCCATCTACTCTCTTCTTCCCTGCTGGCTATCACTAAATCATTGATTAAAGATAGGTTACAACAAAACCTCTTGGGAGGTGCTGGGCCTGCTAAGGGAGGAAATGGACTGCATGTACGTGTGTATGCATGAACACATGCACACACACAGACACACACACGCACGACACACTGGTTCTCAAACTATGCTACTCTTTGGGAGCTTACAGAGTATTTGATGCACCAGCATAAAGTCTCACATAACATCTTTTCAGAGTACCCTTACCCACTTCATAGCAAAGGAAAATCCATGGGATCCATTTTCCCATCACGTAACACTCCACCCCGAAGCTTTTGACTTGATAGAGCAATAAAACAATCTTTTGATGGCACAATTGATGATAACACCGTGGAGTTTGGACAGGATGCCCTGCAAGGATGAGGTCCCATCCTCCAGTGTTCCCAATAGGAAGAACACATGGAAATGGGAGTGGTTCCACTTAGCATCACTCTTTGATCCACTGGAGAATTTGTGCTCCCATCCTTGTAGCTCTGAGCACCAGGGATTAAAAAGTCCTTGTTCTCAGAAGGGAATCATTTCCAACAGAAGACGCTACAAGAGTCCTTTTACACTTTAAAACACTGCTACTGCTGAGACTTGGCACTTCTTTTCCAAGGACAGGAAGCACCATTTTGACAGGGCTAATGTACCTAATTATCTAATAGAGATAGGGCAGCTGCTCCACAATGGATCATGGCGGTTTGGCACGCAGAAGATGTACTAGGTGTCTCTTGGTACTTCCTTGTTCAATTTTGGTGGCAAATGGACATGAAAAAGGTCTGACAACCACCTTTTGAGATCAGCCACCTTGATCAGCAGAAATGCTAGCAAAGATGAAGGGAATCTAGAATGGCTAGCAGAGAAGAGGTTGTGACTAAGTTTTGGCCTTGAAACTATCTGAAATCAATGTGGGTTGGGGGAACTGTAGTTTGTCCTGCTTTACTTCCTCTGGAAAGTTTCTCCAGAAAATGAAACTAACTAGAATACTGGAGGAGCTTTATTTGAAGCAAGTGAATCCTAATAGTGTGATATAATTGGTGGACTACAGTGAATGTTGTAGATTAATTGTAATAATTGTTTTGTAGATTCTTTGGGATGTTCTGTATAATATTCTTTCTGACCCTCCCCTCCCACACACACATTCTCCCCACCTTTATTTTAATTACAAGAATTTCTGTAGCAGTGCTGAATAGAAGTGAAAGTTGTGTCCTTCCTTGTTCCTAATTTTGGGGAAACAATTACAAATTTGTCTTTCAGCCTTTCAGTATTAAGTAATAATCGTATATTAAGAGAATAAAAGAAAATAAATTAATTTCTGAATGTTGTCAGCCTTGCGTTTCCTGTGATAAAACCTCTTTTGTGGTATATTGTTAAATTTGATTTGCTAATATTTTTAGTTATATTTTCATGAGAGATATTGGTCTGTCAATTTTTTGTTTTTTGGTAATGTCTTTGTCAGGTTTTAGTATTACAGTTATCCTTGTTCTATAAAACAAATTGGATAGTAATCCCTTCTTCTGTATTTTAAAAAAATTTTCATGAGATTGGTCTTATTTTTTCTTGAATATTTGATAGAATTGACCGGGGATACCATCTGGCCCTAGAATTGCCTTTTAGGGAAGCTTTTGACAGATTCGGTTTCTTTAATAGATATGGAGATATTCAGATTTTTTGTTATTTATCTTATCAGTTTTGGTAACTTGTATTTTTTGGGGGCAGGTGGGAGAGAGTTTTGCCCATTTCATCATATCATTTAAATGGTTGAAATTTTTGGCATCAGGTTGTTCATAACATTCTTTTTCTTATCCTTTAATATCTGTGGGATCTGTGCTGATAATTTCTTTTTCATTCCCTATATTGGGGTTTTCTCTTTTTCTTCATCTGCCTGGCTAAAAGTTTGTCAATTTATTAGTTTAAGGAGCCAACTTTTGGCTTTGTTTAATTTCTCATCTATTTTTTTTATTTTGTTGTTTTTTTTTCTCTTGTAATTTACTACTACTTAGAGTTAGCTTTGCTATTTTTTCTAGTTTCTTAAGGTAGAATCTGAGGTCATCGATTTCAGATTTTCCTTCTATCATAAGTATTTAAAGCTATGAATTTTTATCTAAGCATTACTTTATTCACATCCCACAAATTTTTTTTTTTTTTTGGTGCCAAAACCTGGGACGCATCCCACAAAGTTTGATACTCTATTTATTCTTTATCATTTATCTTAAAATATTTTCTTTTTAAAATTTCAGCTTTGATCTATGCATTATTTAGCAAATTATTTAACCTTCAGATATTTGGGGGTTTCTTATACATACATATTATTGTGATTACTTTATAATGCACATTTTGTATGATTTATCTTTTAAAATTTATTGAAGTTTGTTTCATCTCCCACAGTATTGTCTACCTTGGTGACTGTACCATTTACACTTGAACAGAATGTGTGTTTTGCCATTTTTGCATGTAGAGTTCTGTAAAGATCAATAGTTAAAGCTGGTTGTTCCTGTTATTTGGCTCTTTTATGTCTGTACTAATTTTTTGTGTGGGTCTATCAGTTGCTGGGAGAGAGATATTAAAAATATTCCACTCTAATGTAGATTCGTATTTGTCCTTTTAATTTTGTCAGTTTTGCTTCATGGACTTTGGGGCTCTGGTATTAGGTACACATACATTTATAACTTTTAAAACATTCTGGTGCTTGCTTCAGCAGCACATATACTAAAACATCCTGGTGATTTTTTTTTTTTTTCATATGACACATCTCTCTTTAATCTGCAGTAATACTCTTTGTCTTGAACTTATTTTGTCTGATGTCACAATTGCCTCTCCAGCCCTCTTATGCTTACTGTTTGCAGGCTAAGTTTTTCCCATCTGTTTATTTTAGATCTATCCTCCTTTTTAATTTTAAAGTTTCTCTCCTTTGGGCAGCATGTGGAAGATTTTGCTTTTTAAATATACTTTGTCAGTTTTTGCCTTTTATTTGGAGAGTTTAGACCATTAATATTTAATGTAATTAATATTGTTGGCTTTGGGTCTACCATTTTATTGTCTTCTGTTTCCCTCTCTTTTTTTTGTTCATCTCTTCTTTTTCTGCCTTCTTTTTGATTATATTTTAGTATTACATTTTAGTATATCTGTTGGCCTTTTTAGCTTTATCTTTTTGTTTTTAATGCTTTCAAGATTACATAATTTATATACATAACTTTTTACAGCCTAGAGTTACTGTTGTACTGTTTCATTTAAAATAAAGAAACCCTACAATCATACAGATTGTTTTTTCCTTCTTCTACCTCCCCTTTCCTCCAGACTTTATGTTATAGTTGTCGAATGTGTTATGGCTGCATACTTTGAAAAACTCAACATGTAATATTATAGTTTTTGCTGTCAAAGATAATATATAATTTAAAGAAAAAGGAAAAAAGTACTATTTTATGTTTACTTACATATTTATTATTTCTGTTCTTCATTCCTGAAGATGCTACATTTCCTTTCAGCCTAAAGTACTCACTTTAGCATGTTTTGTAAAGCAGTTTGCTGAGGATAAACTGTTTTTCTTCATCTGAGAATGTCTTTATTTTGCTTTCATTCTTAAAGGCTATTTCAAGTGGATATGGAATTCTGAGTGACACTTGTGTTGCTTTTTAGCATTTTAATGATGTTCCACTGTGTTTTCACCATTATGATTTCTGATGAGGAACTTGGTAATTTGAATCTTATTCCCTTATATTTAGTATGTCATTTTTCTCTGTCTGCTTTCAAAATTTTTTTTTGTTTTTTTATTTTTCAACAGTTTGATTTGATGTGTCTAGTCATTATTTTCTTTGAGTTTATCCTCTTCAGAGAATGCTCATCTTCTTGAATATGGAAATTTGTCTCTTACCAAATTTACAATACTTTCTGCCATTGTTTCTTAAAATATTCCTAGTTTCTTTCCTTTTCCCATCCAAGATTTCAGTGACAATTATGATAAAACTTGAGATTGTCTCATAAGTCTTTGACTGTTCATTTTACCTTTTGTCAAACTTTTCTCTCTTTGTTCTTCAGATTGGATGATTTTTATTGACCCATTTTCAAGTTCACAGACTTTTTTCTCTGTCATCTTCATTCTTTTATTTATCCCAAGTGATTTTTTTAATTTCACATATTGTATTGTTCAGTTTCAAAATTTATATTTGGTTCTTTTTAAAAATAATTTCTTTTTGTCTTCTGAGAACTTTTTTTCATTCATTCAAGTGTGTTTGCTTTCTTATAGTAGTTACTTTAAGGATATTGTTGGATAATTACAACATCTGGATCATCTCAGGGTTGGAACCTATTGTTTTTTTTTTCCTTTCTTGAAATTAATCGTATTTTTTCTTGCTCTCTGTATTGTGAGAATTTTGAGTTGTATCTTGGACAATGTGAATGTTATATTTTGTAAACTCTGGGGCGTTTATAATTATATTCATAATTATCTGGAGAATGTTGATTTTTGTTGTTTCTTTTAGCAGACTCTCAACCCATTTAAGTTCAGCTGGCACATTTGGTCTTGCCTTTTGTGGGTGGTAGTTCAAAATCTCAGTTCAATTCTCAGAGCCTCTGCTGTGTTGGTGTGGGTCTGCCCCATACTTATATAGCCCCAATAAGCTCAAGACTTGTTGGTTTATAGACAGAATCAGGGAATTTTTTTCTCTATCTTTCTCCTTTCCAGGATTTCCTCTATATTCTCCAGCAGGCAGGGGCCCTTTTCCCCAATTCCTGTGGCCAGAAAAAGGGTTTCTCTTGGAATTTTACTTTCTGAGTTGTTGCTCTGTATGCAGTGATTGCTTCCTGGCCTTAGGGCAAAGCTGTTTGAGAAATGGGGGAAAAAAGGAAACCGACTGGGAAAACTCACTCTCCTTGGGGTCACTTTCCTAAATTTGACTTCCCTCCACAATCTGCTTTTGTTTCCATTTCAGAGTCCTCCAGTAATTCTTTTTATCTTTCTGTCTTTCTGTCTTGCTTGCTTTCTCTATTTTTTTTTTCTTTTTGTATTTTGTCCACAGCTTTTAGTTTTAAACAGCAGGAAAGATAGGCTGTATTTGGGTTTATGTCATTATACTGGACCAAAATTCCTTCTTTGGCTGCTTTAAAGATTTTTCTCTTTATCTTTGATTTTTAGTAACTTGACCGTACCGTACCTAGTAACTTGACTGTAGTATACCGTTTTGCATGTATGTGTGTGTGTATGTGTGTATCCTGTGTTTGGTATTCATTGAACTTCTTAGATTATGTGATACGAATTTTTGTTTAATTTGGCACATTTTGGCCATTATTTCCTCAAATATTATTTCAAACCCAGTCTCCCTTATTTCCTTTTGGAATCCAGTTATTACACATATGAGACTGCCTGATATGGATGAAAGGTCAGCAAATTTATTCTGTAAAGGGCCAGATAGTAAATACTTTAGGCCTTGCAGGCAGTATGGTCTCTGTTGCAACTAGTCAAATCTGTTGTTACAGCTTGAAAGCAGCTGTAGACAACATGTAAACAGATGAGCATGGCTGTGTTCCAGTATACCGGTATTTACAAAAATAGGTGGCAGGCTTGATTTGGATGACAGGCTGTAGTTTGCAGACTCCTGAGGTAGACAGTGATATTTGCTGGAGCTACATTGTGAGTTAAGGTTAAAAATCCTAAGAATTGCAAAACACAAAGATTGGCAATAACTAAAGTGTGGGAAACTGGGTGAAAGAGAATAAAAGTATAGAAGAGACTAGAAAGATATATTAGGATCAGGTTATTATGGTCCAGGTACTGCTTTAGTTGAGAACAGTAGTGACTGAAACTTTCAATTAATAAAAATATCTCTGGTAACATTGTAGAGGATGAAAAGGCGCAGATCGCCAAAGCAGGCCTACCATTAAAGAAGCATTTTGCAGTAGTTCTGACAAGTGATAATGAACCAGGGAAAAAGGCAATAGGAACAGATGAAATAAAATGGATTTGAGAGACATTTTGCTGTTAGAAGTGAAGGAAGACTGTTAGGTGTAATAGGAAGAGCTAGTTTCTCAAGAGTCCATTCCTGGTACCCTTCTCTCTAAATATTCTTTCTTAGTTATTTCTGTCAGTCCTGTGACTTCAATTTTTACGTGAATGTTTTTAATTTCCTGGTCTGTGGTTTAAAGCTAAAACCTTTCCCTTAACTTTTAGACCTATATTTTGAAAAATTTACTGGGAGTCTCTCCATTCTGTCTCAAATACATTATGTTTCAGTATATTCAAAGGCTCCTCGTGAATATACTGTCACTTACAAACTACCTCTTTTTCTGTATGTCAGCTAAACAGGAGTCTGAGACATCATCTTGAAATTAGCATTACGGGATCATAATGATCTAACACCCACTCACTCCCACCTTTTTTTTTTTCCCCAGAAGGCAGGGAGAAGTCACATTTCAGTGGGAAAGTGAATCGATATTAGATGGAGAAGGGAGTAGAGTATTTAGAAGCTAGTGTTTAAAAGGAAAGAGGGAAAGAGGAAGGAGACAAAGAATGAATTTCTGTTTTAGATAAGAAACACTCAGATGTTCTTAGTGTCCTCGTCATAGCCCTTTCACATTCATCTCCATACTGTCCACTTAAATCTATGACTTCCTGCCTGAGAGCTTTCTTACTGGCCAGAGACATACTCTGTGCAGGTCAAGTCAGAAATGCCAGAAATGCCTTCAGAAAGGTTTTCAACCAGTAATGAGTGAGGAGTTGGTAGATAAATACCTCATTTTTATCATCCTTCAGCTGAGATAACTGAGCCATGTTCTGCACCATCTACCAGAGTTCTCTAGTAGGGTCATGCTCTAGTTGCCCGTCTCGGGGTAACTGGCTTAATAATGCACACTTTCTTGACTGCCTTCCCTTCCCTATTTCTATTCTGATTCTCTCTACCATCGTTTTTCCTGGATCACCTCTCAAAATAACTGTTTGTACTTGAATCCTTGAATCAAGTCTGCATCTAGGGAAATCCAAACCAAGTGAGACTTTGCTTTACTTTAGCATGGTAATAATGAAATTTGTTTAGCACTCACTAAATACCTATCATAACTCTAAATGCCTCATAATCCAATGGGAGAGGTACTATTTTTGTCCTGTTTTACAGATGAGGTGACTAAAAGACACAGAGGTTAAGTAACTTTCCCAAGATCACAGAACTAATAAATAACAGAGCCTGCATTTGAACCTAGGCCATGTGTGTGTAAATTCTGCACTCTTAACCTAGTAGACTGAGGGAAAGGGCAGGAATAATGAACAAAAAACAAAAGAATGGGGATAATTAATGGAGTAAGGCCCTCACAGCGATCAGTTCAAGGTTGGTTATGGAAATTAAAAGAAGTATATCCCTAATGGTGTCCCCATTTTAACAGTTGAGTGGAGGGTTAGGTTACCTGCTGTGAGCCTTATGAGTGGGGTTTGAAGTGGCTAGAAAGGTTTTAGATTTTCACGATAGATACAACTTTATTGTCAGAGAACATAGCTGGCTCTAGACCATCATTCTGATGTTCATGAACTCTCAATAGCAGTTATTCTTTAGGATTGTTAAAGTTTCTTGAAAACAAAGTTCTTATGTTACCAATATAGAAATACAGAATATGAACAGATAACTCTCATAAGGAATAATATATGTACTAAAGATTTAAGGGGAGGAAAAGAAAGAAAAAGGAGCTAATAAAGAAGACTGAAAAGGAATCATCATCAAAGGTGGAAGGAACACTGAAATAGGGTTCATTTAGAAGACAAGGAATTCAGTATCCAACGAGAAAGATTGTGATGTTGAGAGTCTCATACACTTGTAGAATTTTGATTAGTGAGGGACTGAAAAATTTCGAGACCATTTTTCCTTGAGATTTAGTGATGAAGAGGGATAGAGAATCACTTACCTTTTTTCTTTTTTCTCATTTGGAGGAGGCCAGCGGGCCTCTCAGGTTAGAAGCCATAGGAGAAAAGAAAGATTTAAGAGTGAACAAAGAGAGTGTAAGTGGCTGAGCCAAATCCTGAGGATGGCGAATGAGATGGGGTCCAGTGCATGAGAGGAAGGGTATACTTGGATAAGGTAAGGGCTGTCTTTTTTGAGATGGGAGGAGTTGAAGGAGGAGGTTTCAGGTATGGAAAAGGTCTCGGGGACATATTTTCAAACCTTTTATCTTGCTCTGCTAAGTTCTAGATTTTTTCCCTGACCTCTTCAATTCTCTGATCACCTGTGTCTAATGTACTGTAAACCCATCTGTTCTGTTTTTAGTTTCAGTTATTAAATTTTTCACATATTTTTCATAGAAGTTTGATTTGATTCTTTTTTCACATGTGCTACGTTACCCATGCCTACAGATATTTTAAAGGTAGTCTTTTATTTCTTTTAATCTGATAAGCATAGTTGTGTCTGAAAATTCCATTTGAAATCTGGGTGTCTTTCTGTTGTCTGTTTCTGTTAGTTCTCACCCAAGGTGTCTTATCTTGGTTCTTTGTGTCTCTGGTTGTTTGGCTGCTAACTCTCATTATCCTTGTGGTGGCTCTCGAGCCTGGGATGAGTAGATTGTCTTCAGAAAGTTTTACAGTTGCTTCATTAAACTTGAGTGTTCCTCCTCTATTTAGACTGTGTGTATCCGAGGGTGTAAATCTTCATGAAGCATGGTCTAAATTTTCGGAGATTCTCCTCTGAAATAACTTTTCAGAGATTCTCCTCTCACTCTCTACTCCCATCCTCTTCCCTACCCTCTTTTTCTTTTTCTTATACTGCTCTGCCCACTACCAAGGTAGCTTTATTTATATTTCTACCTCCATGCTCTATCCTAATGTGAAGACTTCCAAATAAGGTCAAGAAGCTGAAGCTATATATAGGGAATCTGTTTTCATTTTTCCCCTGAAATGTGAAAATCTCTTTTCTTGTTACTAATTATCAAGCTAGGTTAAGTAAATAAAAGTTTTCTACTTAGTAATCAGACACTGTTTCTCCCTAATTTATGCAGTGATGCTTGAACACAATGATAAGAGTATCATTACATTAATTATACAGGAGAAATAAGTCTAGCTTCTATAGAAAAGCTTCAGTTACATTCAGTATTTTATAAATTAGTTGATTAAAACAATGGTGTTGTATGTGGTATTGATAATTCACTTATTAATTCCTTATTTGTGGGTTATTTTGCATTTTCCATAAATAGTTATTATACCTACAAATAAAAATACTTTTTCATTTCAACACTTATGACTTTTATTTCTTTTACTTGACTTACTGACTTTCAGTACAGAATTAAATAGAAGTGGCGATGGCATAAGTCCTTGTATTTTTTTCTTATACTTAGTGGAAGTATATAATTTTTTATTGAGTATAAAGTCTATTGTTAGCTGTAGGTTTTATTGTAGATCATACTTATCAGTTTTAGTAATTTTTTTTCTAGCTTACTGAGGCATATAATCACAAATGGTTGAGTTTTATGAAATACTTTTTCTGCTTCAATTGAAATGATTTCCCCCCATATTCTGGTTTTATTTCGAATTACATCAATTGGATTTTGCATTTTATCTGTTTCCTTTTTTATATGTTGCTGGACATTGAGATTATTTTTAGATCAGTGGCTTTTCCCCCTAGTTTTTAAAATTGAAATATAATTCACATACCATAAAATATACTTTTAAAAGTATACAACTCAGTGGTTTTTAGTATATTCACAAAGTTGTGCAGCCAGAACATTTTTCTTCACCACAGAAAATAAATCTCACACCCCTTAATAGTCACTTGTGACCCTTTTCCTTTCCACTAGCCCCTAGCAACCACTTATCAGCTTTTTGTTTCAATCTGTATTTGTCTATCTGGACATTTCATATAAATTGGATTGTACAATTTGTGACCTTTGGAGACTTTTTTGTTTCACTTAGCATAACGATTTTGGAGTTCATCCATGTGATAGCATATGTCTACTTCATTCATTTTTATGGCTGAATAATGTTTCATTATATGGATGTACCACATTTTATTCATTCATCAATTGATGAACATTTGGGTTGTTTCTTCTTTTTGGCTCTGTAGTATTTTTGCTTCTATGTTCATGAGACATATTGGCCTGAAATTTTCTTATTTTGAAATACCCTTTTCAGGTTTTGGTATCAGAATTATACTAGCTTTAGAAAATGATTTGGGAAATATTTCTTCATTTTATGTTCTTGGGAAAAGTTAGTCTAAGATTGATATTGTTTGAAAGAATGTACCAGCAAATTCTTTAAGTGTTTAGAAGAATTCACTGGCAAAACCATCTGAGTTTAGAGTTTTCTTTGTGGGAAGGTTTTGATTAGCGACTCAACTTCTTTAACAGATATGTCTTTTCAGATTTGTATTTTTTTTTCCCAGTTTAGTGTTGGAAAGTTATGTTTTTCAAGAAATTTGTCCATCTTATTTAAGTTGTGAAATTTATGGGCAGATCTGTAGTGATATCCTCTATCTTATTTCTCTTATGGGTAATTTGCAGTTTTATTTTTTTCCTGACCAATCTTGCTAGAGGTTGATTTCATTTATTAATCTTTTCAGAGAACCAATTTTAGCTCTTTGATTTTTCTCTATTGAATATCTGCTCTCTATTTCATTGGTATCTACTCTTAATTTGTATTTACATTCTTAATATTTAATTTGCTGTTTTCTTTCTAAGTTGTAAACCTATATTATTTACTTTCAAATTTCCTTTTTCTTTATATGCATTTATGTATTTGCAAAAAGCTATAAATTTCCCCTAAGCACTACTTTGGCTGCATTCCGCAAGTTTTGATATGTTATATTTCATTTTAATTTAATTAAAAATATTTTCTAATTTCCATTGTAACTTTGTGTAGCTCTTTGACACATAGTTTATTTTTCTTTGACCTCCCTTTTAGCATTATGAAATACTCTGCTCATCTCATAATACTTCTAGCCTTAAAAATTACTTTGTCAAAAAAAAATTACTTTGTCATATATTAGTAAAGCCACATCAGTTTTTTTGGGGAGGCCAGTGAATATGTTCCAGATATAGCTTCTCTAGGCTTTTTACATTTTAGTCTGTGTCCTTTTATTTAAAAATTTGATACAGCAATTATTAAAGGAAGACCTACCTTTTGTATTTCTTGAAGTATTAGTATATTGACAATGAATTATGCCAGCTTTTGTGGGTCTAAAAATATCTCTATTTTTGTCTTCATTTTTAAAGGATAATTTTGATAGGTATATAATTCTAGGTTGCTAGATTTCCTCCAACCCCAGCACTTTTCAATACCAAAAATGGAAGCAATCAATCTTATTGTTGTTCTTTCGACTGTATCTTTTTTCCTCTGGCTTTTTTTTTTAAGATTTTCTCTTTATTCATTGTTTAAACAATTTGACTATTTCTAGCATTTGGTGTTTTAGGTATGATTTTTTTTTTTTTTGCATTTTCCTAGTTAAGAGTTCTCTGAGCTTCTTGACTCTGAGTTGATGTGTTTCCTCACTTTTGTAAAAGTTATTTAAATGATCTCTTCACATTTTGCTTTTGTTCCATTCTTTTTTTCTCTCTTTGTCTTGGATTACAAATACATGAATATGAGACCATTCGACGGTGTCCCACATCTCATATTCGCTGTTTTGTTCATCTCATTCTTTTCTCTCTGCTTAAGTTTGGGTATTTTCTCTCGGCCTGTCAGCAAGTCCATGAATTATGTTTTCCTCTGGTCTCTTCTGTTCTTAAGATCATCTGACAAGTTCTTAATTTCAGATATTTATTTTTTAGAAAATCCACTTGGCTTAAAAAAAAATAGATTCTGTTTAAAATCACATCATTTCATCCATTTTTTTTTTTTTAATCATTGTGTCTGTTTCAAGTCCTTGACTCCTAACTTCAGTATTTGGGTTATCTCAAGTTTGCCTAATTGTCTGATTTTCTCTTGATTATCTGTTACATTAATTTGCTTATTTGGATGTTTCTTAATATGTTTATTGTGTACTTCTAACATTGTGTGTAAAAGAACAGTTATTTTCTTTCAGATTAAGTTATTTTCTTTCAGAAAGGTTTGCTCTTTGCTATGTTGTATTGGGTAAGATGTTGACTACCTCAGTCTGATCAGGAATTAAGTAGACTTCTCCCTCCACTGCGAGTCTGTCTTTTAAACACTGAGAAACTGTGGGAAATTGACTATGTTTGTCCACCTAGCCTCCTTATCTTTCCTTAGTGCCCCATGACTAAGCAGATGTACCACTGGGGAAACTGGCCACATATTTGAGGCTTTTCTAAATTTCCAGTCATTCCAACCTGTGAGGACATCTGAAGCATCAGTGGTTTCTGATTTCCTTTAGTAGAGTTCCTCTGTTTAAGCCAAGCTTAATCTTCACTTGTATCTAAACTCTGCAGATGCCCCCATGGAAGAAAATGCCAGTGGTCTGGGCTCACCTTGGAAGTACTCGTCCATCTCTGGATTTTAGTTCATCTAGTTCTTAATCACTTCCACAACTTTCTTATGTTAGTGTAGGTTTTGAAGGAAGAGCCATGGCTTGCTCCTATCTAGTATCTGACTGTAGGGAAGTAGACATCAGGAGTTTATCTTTGCAAAAAGAAAAGGCAGACAACTTTAGAGTGCTAATTTGTGTGTAGGCATAGTAATGTTTTAAATAGTTTTATCTGTGTTGCATGCTAATAGTTATATATTTTTTCTTTCTGATATGGCTCTGAACTAAGTCAACAAACTAGAGTCCACAGACCAAATTGGCACAATTTCTGTTTTTGTATGGTCTGTGAACTAAGAATGGTTTTTACATTTTTTAAAAGTTAAAAAAAATAAAATGAAAAAATTTTTGGCACATGAAAATTATATGAAATTCAAATGTCTGTGTCCAGAAATAAAGTTTTATTGAAATAAAACCAGTCATTTGTTTGTGTGTTTTGTCTATAGCTGCTTTTATGCTATAATGGTTGAGTAGTCGTAACAGAGATCATATGGCCTAAAAAGTGTAGAATATTTACTGTCTGTTCCTTTAGAAGGAAAAAAAAAAGGCCTATTCCTGCCTTAGACCATAGACTCAGGAATTTTTCATTTCTCATTACTAAAGAAAATTAAACAAAAGATTGAAAACCTTTTATTCCTACAGTTTTTTGAATTTGGACTTATAACATCTTAGCATTTTAGAGTTAAAAAGAACCTGAGAGATAATCTCCTTAATCTTGTTATTTTACAAATGATGAAGAAGATTTAGAGTGAGAGAGGTTTTTAAATTAAATTACGGCTAATTTTTGTTTTGTTAGAAAACAAGCTCAGTAATAAGCTGATAGAGAAACTAATGATCTATATCATGGAACAACTTGCAAAATTAATTTATTCTCATTGTGGAAATATTTGGTTTTCCTTAAACAGTGGTAGCTATTAAGAATATTTCTTCTTTAGGATTTTTAAAGTAAATATTTTAAAGTAAATATTTAAAGCACATTAATAGTACTTGCCTTTCATTACCACCCATAATTCTTTCAAATCTCATGGGCAGTGGGTTTGTTTTTTTGAGTGTGAAAAAACTAAAAATCTTACAGAATCAATTCCAGACATTCTTCCTTAAGCTCCTATTTGATATAGGATTTAAAGTACTAAATCATCAGAAATTCCAACGTGAGTTGTTGATGTGTAAGACCAGTTTTTAGAGTTTTTCTTTTATTTCATCTATTCATCCTCAGATATTTTGAAAAGTTTAATTTAGTTCTCAAATGCAGTCATATAATGAGATGTTATATTACTAACAAATAGCATTTTCATTTTCTAATGTTGACTATAAATTTTCTTTATATACTTCTAAATTTATTACTGGCTTTTTTTTGGTTAACCCTCTACTTCTAAAACTAGCTAGATCAACAAAAAATTCAATAAAATCAATTTGTGGGGATTTGAAGAAAGCTGATTCTCTAGGAATTGGTAGGTTCAGATTCATTTAAATTGTTATAACTAATTAAATCTCAAATCCATAGAAAGAAGTATTTTAGGAATACATATAAAGTCGTTTGAACTTTAAAGAAGTTTATTTAACAAAGCAGACAAAAGTATTGTTGTATACTTGTGAAAATTTAAGTCTGGGATAACTAGGCTTTAGGAAATTCATCTTAATTTGGATTTATATTTTCTGTTTCTCTGAAGTTTGGTTTTGAGTGAACCTTGATGTTTTTCTAAATTGTTTAAATGGTCTAACCTTTTAGCAGTTACATACTCCAGTTGCTCAAGTCACTGATTTTACTTAAGTAAATTTTGGTATAAAGGGAGGTTGGTTTCCTAAGCCATATATACTCATGCTTTTCATTAACTAGTTTGTTCATCTGATTTTCATCTGATGTGTCAGACACTGATTCAGGCACTGAAAGTACAGAGCTGAAATAGATATTTTTCATGATCTCACATCACTCATAGTTGACTTGATTGTATAAGCAGGTGTATCTGTTCATGTGTAGCATTTGATAACTATTGACCACTCTCTTTACTTTTGTGGTATACTATCCTGGGGAGATAGTATCCACCTACACGGTTTCCATTACTTCCTTTGCACCAAAATCTGCTAAAATAATCCTATGGCTAACTCCTTAATAGGTGTTTCTGGCTAGATATCCTTTAATATATTGGTGTATCTGTGGATCTGTCCTTGGTCTGCTTATTTTACTTTTTGAGTAAGGCTAAACTTGCTTCTTTTCTGCTCTTCTTCTCTCCTTCCTCCTACTTTCTCTTTTTCTCATAATAATATTGAGTACTTTGTTCCAGGCTTTTTTCTGGGCAAAGAGGCTAGAGCAGTGAACAAGAAAGACATGGCCTCTACACTCTTGGAGCATACAGCTTGGTGAGAAAATGATATATTAAACAAATAATCCCATATGTAATTAGTTGTAGATTACACATGAAACACAAGTATACAATGAAATGCCAGTGTATATTAGAGAAACTAACCCAGTCTGGGACATTCCTGAGTAAGTAACACTTATACTGGGACCTCAAAGGTGAATAGTGGTAGCAGGAGAAGTTGTGGGAGAAAATTCCAGGCAGAGGGAGAACCTTTGTGAAAGGTTCTAAAGGGCTTAGCAGGTTCGGACAGTTGACAGGATATCCTTATGGCTGGAGGATGATGAACAAGTGGAGATGGGTGTAAAATGAAGCAGGAGAGACTGGCAGAGGTCAGATTTTGATAGAGCGTCTTTTAAACCATGTCAGTGCTTTTGGACTTCACACTGATGGAATCGAGGAGACATTAATAGAGTTTTAAGTTGGGGAATTACCTACTCAGATTTGTGTTTTAAAAAGTTGACTTGGGTTCTTATGTTAAAAATGGATTGAAGAGGGGCAGATGTAGATGTGCAGAATGAATGAAGAAGCTTTTGCAGTGGTCCAGGCAGAAGGTGGTGGTAATTTAGGTACTAGCATAGCAGCAGTAGAGATGATGTTGACAGATTGAAGAACTATTTACAAGGTATAATTGACAGTATTTTGTGATTATTTTGGTTATGGAGTGAAGCTGAAGGAAGTGTCAAGGACAAAATTTTCATATGCTTGTTCACATCTGTCTTGTTGGCATTTTAGTCTCTTGAAGTCAAACATTTTCAAAATCGAACCCATTTTTTCATTTCACAAACATTCTCTTTGACGTCTCTCTTTTTGTTAATGGCATCTCTGTCTCCAAGTGAGCTAAGTTACAACTTTTTGGGGGTCACAACTTCCACCAAATTAGTTACCAGGTGTTAAGGACTCGACCTCTGCATCATCTAGAGTCTCTTCTTCCTCCATCGCCTCCTTCACTTTTTTTTTTTTTGTCTTTGCTGTATCAGTAACATGCTCTTGCTAGATCATTAAACTATGCTTTACATCCAAATCTCTGAGCTCCTTGAGGGCAAAAACTGTCTTTTTCATCTTGTATCTTTAGTACCTAGCAGTGTATACCTCAGCATGATAGGTATAAAAAAAATTAAAAGAAAATACAATGTTTTCCTTGACTGCCTTCATCCACTATAATTCTCTTTAGTTGCCAAAGTCATTTAGGTGCTTCCCTTTGCTTAAATAAGAATTCGGTCATAGGGCTGTGAGGTAATGAAAAACTGGCTGCTGTATATGAGAAGTATATGAGTTGGGGTTTTCATATAGTAAGCCAGTAAAAATGGACTCCTAACCCCTTGTACACTTCAGCTCTCACAACTACACAGAGTAGATTTTTCTGAGAAGGAACCATAGTTGGTATTTATTAGCATCTTCACTGTTGAATAAAGTTTAAAGACTTTCATTTGATGCCTTTAAAATTTTTTTAATTTTATAAAAGTATTTGTAGAATTCAGTTTTTAAAATTATTTAATGTGTATTTCTTAGCTATCCAGAATTGTGTTATCTCAATAGCTACATTATATGGTAGTACCTTATTTGTACACCTAGAGTATATTATTTCATAGAAAGTTTATGGGATAAATATTCAAGTGTCTACTCTGGAAGTACCTATTTTTAATAACTTTGTGCTAATATGAACTTTCATAATTTTTTTCCTACTTTTTTACATTTTTAGGAATAAGAAAATTTTAAATAAGAAGAAATTGAAAAGAAAACAGAAGAGCAAATCAAAAGTGAAGACAAGAAGCAAGGTAAAACTGTTGGCAATTTATAGGGAATAATGACTTTTTCATATAGTAATTTGAATCCAAATGCCAAGATTAAAAAGGTGTGAATCTAGTCAGCAAACCATTTTACTTCTATACACTAAAGTAATTTTTTAGAAGCCCCTTATTATTTAGTTACACTCTTTGTTTTCATATTTAGAGCATTTCTTGATCAGTAGCCTGGAAGTTAATATCTGGCTGCTGACATTTTAGTCTCTTGAAGTTTATTATTGAGTCTTGTTATTTTTGATCAGTCCTTTGGGGGAACATATCATTTCTCTTCTCTTTTTTCACTCTGACTACCTGTACTAGAAACTGAGCAAAACTGGCTTGTGAATTGGGACTTGGATTTGGGTTGATCACATGCCTGTGCATGTGTTATGAATTAGGAAGAATCTTGGTGCATTTATATTGTTCTGAGCTGCTTTCGACTCTGAGTGGCTATGCAAAGGAAAATGCAGTATAGAATATTTGAATTATGTTGAACCTTAGAGATAAAGGATCTCATTTTCCATCTAATGCAGAAATCTTTGCTATAAAATCCTTCTAATTTTTTCTTAAACATTTCCACGGACCAGATTCCACTTTCTATAAAAGAATCTCTTTTCTTTTGAATAGTACTAGGAAGCCTAGACAGGAGGAAGAGAAGAGTCATAACTACGATTTCTGAACAGTTCCACTTTTGGCTAAGAAACAGTAGCTTAGCTTGGCCTGTTGTATATCATGTTTATGTTCTAGAGACAATTGTTTCCTGTCCTTTTAAATTAGTGTTCTTGTTTTTGTAACTGAGAAAAAGCTACTGTAAAGTAGTAAACAAAAATAAAATAAAATAAAATAAAACAAAAGGATAAGGGATGCAATGTATTTGGTGGCTTTATCTTGACACACAACTGGATCCAGGGATTAAATAATGTCATCAAATCTATATCTTTATGTCTTGCATGTGGCTGAGAACTAAGGCTGCTGGCAGCTCCAAGTTCATTTTCTTTGAGCAAGAAACAATCCTTCTACTGGTTCTAGCAGAAAGTCTTGGGTATGATTTTTGATTGACCTGTACCATTTACTTTGGCCTCAGAGGTAGGGGACTTTGTTTAGACGGAGTTATGTTTGTAACCGTGTGATGGATGATAGGTGAGCACCTTGATGAGCAGGCCATATGGAATGGGAGAGGTGTCTTTACCCTGAGGAAAATGCTGCTTGGTGGGCAGAGAAATAATATATGTTCACTGTATCACCTCTTACTACTTCTGCTTTTGGGATAGAAGAGGGAAGCGGTGAGCATTTTATTATACTTCAGGTGCAAAAACCTTTAACAAATACAGTCATTCAGATTTCTAACCTCTACCCCTTCTCTACCCCTTCTCTACCCCTTTTAGTGTCATGTAGAAGTCATAGTATGGGAATCTTGAAAACTTTTTTGAGTTTTTCTAAGGTTTCATTTGTTGACTTTCCTAAAAGTGGTGGCATATGAAATCCAAGAAGAGAAGAGAAGTTAAGGTCTTTTGTTCTGTTCAATTCTGTCTCTAACTTTGTACCCTTAGTAATTCAGCTTTCTTGTTTAGGCTTCAGATTTTATATCTGCTTTTTGGGAGTAGCTTGTGATAACAGTGGTATTAAAAAAAAAAAAGAAAAACAAACTCGTTCCTTTATTCCTCAAACATTAATTGCATGCTGACGATGGTAGGAATTACACTAGGCATTGGGATAGAAAGAGGCATAAGAAACATTTCCTGCTCTTGATAAGTATAATAAAATGGTGTTGTTAGTCTCCTTGCCCTTTACTATTGTATTTGGACTATTTTTCATCCACCTTCTTTTTAAAAAGTTATTTTTAAAATGCCAATGGGCTTTTTTCTTTTAACCATACATTTATAAACAAGCATTTCTTTTCGGCAAAACAAACAAACAAACAAAAAAAGCCATTAGCTATACTACTTTATCTTTTTTCTTACCATCATTTATCCCTCAGACATTAGCCATCTCCTTTGTTTAATTTCCTTTTTCTCCAGCTTAGATACCACAGTCTTTTTAGACAAACTCTTGCTTAATCTACTGTATTAGTTTCCTATGGCTGCTTTAGAAATTACACAAACTTTGATGACTTAAAACAACATAAATTATCTTATAGTTCTGGAAGTCTGAAGTCCAAAATGAATCTCACTGGGCTGAAATCAAGATGTTAGGAAGGCTGTATTTCTTCTGGAGGCTCTAGGAGAGAATTCATTTTCTTTGCCTTTTCCAGCTTCTAGAGGCTGCCTCCATTCCTTGGGTTGTGCCCATCTCATCCTCAAAGCCAGTTTGAGTCTTCTCATGCTGCATCACTAACACTTTCTCCTTCTCTGACTGCTCTGCCACCCTTTCTCATTTGTAAAGACCTTTGTGATTACATTGGCCGCCCCCCGCCCAGATAATCTGAAATAATCTCCCCATCTCAAGATTGAATCATATCTACAGGGTCCCTTTTGCCACATGAGGTAACAAATTCACAGGTTTCTCGCATGTTTATTTGTTGCAATCATCCTACAAAACTCAATCCTATACGAATCCAACTGTTTTTGTTTTCCTTGAAGGTGAGTACCGTATGCTGCTAAAGGGAGCTAAACAAGAGTTCGTGCTTTCATCATCACCGGTCTCAAATGGACCTTCCATAACCAGATTGTCTTATTTTTCTGGTCGAATAGTTCTCCCACTTTCAAATCCTGTGACTCTTTCAAACCTTTGCCGCTCTCCTCAAACTTCTGATATATCCTACCCTCCGGGAAATGACTTCACTTTGTTACAGGAGAAATCAAATCTATTACATAGGAAAGTTCCTCAACATCCTGCTACGAAATGTGTCTGTTTTAGGTCATGGTCCTTAATAGCAGAACCTGAGACAGAGATTTAAAGTGTACAATTCCGTGAGTTTTGAAAGATACAGTCAAAGTTCAGAAAATTCCATCATCCCCGAGGGTTTTCTCATCCTCTACTGCATTCCATCTCTTCCTACAGCTCTGGCTCTAGGCAACCACAGACGTACTTTCTGTCATTATAGATTAGTTTTCATTTTCTAGAATTTCATGTAAATGCGATCATACAGTGTGTACTCCTTTGTATCTGGCTTCTTTCTCTCAGCATAATGATTCTGAATTGTGTCCACGTAGTCGTACATATTAATAGTTCATTCCATTTTTTTGTTGATTAGTATCTTATTGTATGGACATATCCTGACTTGTTAATCCATTCACTTGTTGACTTTTACATGTTTCCAGTTTTTGGCCATTGCAGATAACACTTCTGTGAACATTTGTGTACTAGACTTTGTGTGGATATATGTTTTTGTTTTTTGGGGGGAGTCAATACCAAGGAGTAAAATGATTAGATGTTGTTTCCGTCGATGAATTGCCAGAAGACTCATAAGACTCAAGAGCAATTTATACTAATGACTAAGGTTTAGTATAGCAAAAGGTACATAGTAGACAGCAGGAAAAAGAACTGTATTGGAAGTGTCTAGAGAGTTATGGTATAGGCTTTTTAGTTCTTCCTTGTCTGAGCACACAAGAGATGCTCTCTCTTAGGCAGTGAACTATGGGGATATGTTTAGAATGTTTCTGCCCAGGAAAACTCATATGAGTCTTAGGACTTTTATGGGAGTCTAGTCACAGATCCTGCTATGCAACCATCCATGACGAGTGAAATTCGGGTACGCTTCATTAACCTTGATGTTTGTGCAAAGCAATCAGACAAGCCAGCATGCATGGTCCATTTCTCGTGATGTACATAACAAAATCATCAATAACTAACATAAAGAAAACCTTAAAGACCACATTCCCAAGGGTTGGCCAAGGATCAGTCATGGTTCCCTTGGAGAAATATAAGGAATAAGTAATCCTACCTGCAGTGTTAACTCTTTCCTCACAGGTAACATGGTAGATGAATGTTTTAACTTTTAAAGAAACTGTTGAAACTGTTTTCAGAATGATTATTCCATTTTACTGTTGTAACACTATTGTATGAGAAATCCACTTTCTTTACATCTTTGTAAACACATGGTATTGTTAACTTTTAAAATTTTATCATTCTAATAAGTATACAGGGGTATCTCATTATGGTTTTAACTTGCTTTTCTCTAATGACTAATGATGTAAATATCTTTTCATGTGCCTTGGCCATTTATATCTTTCTGTTTAATGTCTGTTCAGATCTTGCCTCCCCCTTTCGTAATTGTTTGTCTTGTTACTATTGAATCGTCAGAGTTCTTTATATATTCTAGATACAAGTCCTTTGTCAGGTATCTGTATTGCAAGTAATTCTCTTCTGTGGCTTGCTTTTTTTTTTTCACAAGGGTTTTAGAAGAGCAGAAGTTTTTAAGTTTTATAAATCTAGTTAATTGATTTTTTCTTATTAATGCATTTTGTGTTCTAAGAAATCTTTGCCCCAAGACTGCATAGATTTTCTTCTATATTTTCTCCTACAGATTTTGTAGGTTTAGCTGTTATATTTAGGTCTATTTAGATCCATTTCAAGTTGGTTTTTGGTATGAGATAAGGGTTGACATTCATTTTTTCCCACATTGGTATTCAGTTGATCCAATTATTTGTCAGAAAGACTTTATTTTTTTCTTTTGCATTGTGTTGTCATCTTTGTAAAAAAATTGGTCGACCATATTTGTTTGGGCCTATTTCTGGAATTTACTTTTTTTTCATTGATCTATATATCTTTTATACCAATACCTTACTGTCTTTATTACAATAGTTTTGAAATCAGGTCATATGTTTTCCAACTTTGGACTTTTAAAAATAATTGCATTAGTTTCTTTTAGTCCTTTATATTTCTGACTAACTAACTTTAGTTAGTCAGTTTGTTAATTTACAGTATAAAAAGCCTCTGGAATTTTTATTGGGATTGCATTGAATCTATAGATTTGGGGAAGGATTGCTGTTTTAATGATATTGAGCCTTCTAATCAATGAACATGGTTTATCTAGCCATTTATTTAAATCTTCTTTAATTTCAGCAACATTTTTATTTTTAGTGGATAGTTTGCACATAATTTTATTAAATTTAACTAATTATTTGATGTTTTTGTAAATGCTATTGTTTAGAAATGTTTTTTTTTAATTTTGTAATAATCATAATGTGAATGCAGTTGTGAGAAATAATACAGAGAGTATACCCTTTACTCATTTTCTGTCATTGGTAAGGTGTTGCATAGTAAACACACAGTATATCATGTAGTATGATACATAGTACATCACAACCAGAAACTCGATATTTATCCAATCTACTGAACTTATTCAGATTTCACCAGTTTTATTTACATGTACGTGTGTGTGTGTGTGTGTGTGTTTAGTCCTGTGCAGTTTTATCACATATGTGGGTCTTTGTGACCCACTACTGTGGTCAAATATATACAACAGTTCCATCACAAGGATCATTTGTGCTACTCATAAAGCCACAAACATCTCCCAACCTCACTTTTGCTAGCCTCTGGCAACCACAAATCTGTTCCCCATCTCTATAGTTTTGTCATTTCAAGAATGTCATGAAACTGAAAACATGCACTATGTATTCTTTTGGGATTAGCTCTTGCCAGTTAGCATAATTCTCTTATGATTCATCCAAGTCATTGCATATATCAGTAGTTTGTACATTTTTACTGTTGAGTAAGCATTCCATGGTAACAGTATACAACAGTTTAACCATTCACCCATTAAAGAACATCCGAGTTGTCTCCAGTTTTTGGTTATTTCGAATAAAGTTATGAATAGTCATATGTTGGTTTTTGTATGAACATAAATTTTCATTTTTCTTGTATAAATGTGTAGGAGTGCAATTGCTGGATTGTAAACACATATTTAATTTTGTAAGAAACTGCCATACTTTTTTCCAGAATAGCTGTATCATTTTACATTCTCATCAGTGGTGTATGAGAGATCCAGTATCTCCACATACTCTCCAGCATTTGGTGGTGTCACTTTTTTATTCTAGCCAGTCTAAGAGGTGTGTACTGTATGCATCTCATTTTATTTTAATTTACATTTTTCTAATGGTTCATGGTATTGAACTTTTTTTCATGTGTTTATTTGCCTCTGTATATCTTATTAAGTGACAGGTCTACTTATGTCTTTTGGCCATTTTTAATTGGATTGCTTGTTTGTTTTTTACCATCAAGTTTAGAAAATTTATTATATATTTTGAATGCTAGTCCCTTGTCACATATGTGGTTTGCAGATATTTTCTCCCAGTTTGTAGCTTTAATGCTATTATTTTTAAAATGATATTTTTAATTGTTCACTCCTAGTGTATATATTACATGTTTTTATATATTGATCTGGTATCCTAAGTCCACACATTATTTCTAGTGGCTTTTTTCCAGATTTATGATTCTTTATATGTCTTCTGCAAATAAAGGCATTGTTATCTAGAATATACTTCTTTCTTTTTTTAAAAAAATTTTTTTGTTCTTGTGTTTTTTTTCTTTTATTAAATTTATTAGGATGACATTGGTTAATAAAATTATATAGGTTTCAAGTGTATAATTCAGTAATACGTCATATGTATATAGCATTGTGTGTTCACCACCCAATGTTAAATTTCCTTCCACCACCAAATATTTGACTCCTTTTACCATTATCCACCTCCAGCCCCAATCCTCCTTTCCCTCTGGTGACCACTACATTGTTGTCTGTGTCTATGAGTCTTGTTTGTCTTGTTCGTTTGTTGCTTTCAGTTTTATATCCCACATGTGTGAAATCATATGGCTCGCAACTGTTTCTGTCTAATTTATTTTGCTTGGCATGATAATCTCAAGATCCATCCATGTTGTTGCAAATGGCAGTATTTCATCGTTTCTTATGGTCGAGTAACATTCCATTGTATATATGTGCCACATCTTCTTTATCCAGTCATCTATTGATGGACACTTTGGTTGTTTCCATGTCTTGGCCACCATGAATAATGCTGCAATGAACATCAGAGTGCATATATCTTTATAGATAAATGTTTTCAAATTTTGAGGGTAGATAACCAGAAGAGGGATTGCTGGGTCATATGGTAATTCTATTCTTAATGTTTTGAAGAACCTCCATATTCTTTTCCATAGTGGCTGTACCAAGAAGATACTTCTTTCTTAAATATACCTTTTATTTCTTTTTCTTAGCTTATTGGACTAGCATATCTAGTACAATGTCAAATCGGATGGCTGAGAATAGATATCTTTGCCTTGTTTGCAATCTTAGGGTATAAGCATTGTCTTCTACTACATTAGCTGTGGGTATTTCATAGATATCCTTTATCAAGTTTTGGAAATTCTCTTGTATTTCTAATTTACTTATACTTTTTAAAAAGTCACGAATAGGTATTTGATTTGTGTTAAATGCTTTTTTCCATCTCTATTACAGTATCTTATGTCTTTTCCCCTTATTTTTGTTGGTATAGAGAATTATACTGCTTTTCCAATGTTGTGGCAACCTTATTTTGGGGTCAATCATTAGGTTTTATCTTTTTTATATATTATTGGATTTGGATTACTAATATTTGCTTGTTTTCAATGTCTCTAGAAGACATATTCACATTAAATATAAATTAACTTTAGTACATTTTTTATTTAAGAAGTATTCCATTTTTTCCCCTTAATTATTTATGGAAGGAGGGTAGAATTTGAGACCAAGTGTTTTTGGTACTTGAGATTTCATTTTATTTATTTTGGATAATTCCTAGGCATACTGTAATTGTTGGAACTTGTACTTGTAGGATATTTTAAACCAGTTTTATATATATTTATAATATAAATGCTGATATCAGAATGATGGTTGCTGTCTGATGAATAAAATGATGAGACAAAACAAATTGACTATTTAGTTTTAACGATTAAATTACCAAGCATGTAATTTTTAGTATTTATCCAGACCAATAGCTAAGAAAGAGCTTTAGGAAAACTTATGTACATAATCGGCATTACTTAGCATTACTATTATTTGAATGAGAATGAAATTAGAAGAATTGACTCAAATTAAGAGTTTTTCTTTTCAGCCCTAATTTCTGTTTACATTCTTATATCTACTTTTAGTATATCTGCTTCTTTTAAAAAAGAAATCATAACATATAATTCGACATTTATAGTAGGTCATTGAGACTCTATAGTACATCTGGTGTACCTTTGAAAAGCACCAAATAAATATCCTTTGATATTGCAGCAGTTAAGCTATGCTGGCTCTATTCCTATCGTGGGATAAAAGGATATTCCTGTTAAGTTCTTTGCCTGCCCCTTTCCAGCGCTTGTCAAGTTGGTTGTTGCTGTGTTACTCAGAAAGTAGTGAAGTATAGTAAAAGGGTAATATAAGTTGAGTCAGTAGACTTAGATTGTCTTTGCTTTGCCAATTACGTGACTTCTGCAAGCATGTCTAATTATAATCTTTCATTTTTTATTTAAAAGGAGAATTGGTGATGATGGAAAGAAATATGAAATTAAAATACTATATCTTCTATTTCAGTCTGAAAACTTGGAGAATACAGTAATCATACCAGATATCAAACTACATAGCAATCCTTCTGCATTCAATATTTATTGCAATGTACGCCATTGTGTTCTGGAGTGGCAGAAAAAGGAAACATCAGTGGCAGCTGCATCTAAGAACTCTGTGCAGAGTGGAGAATCAGATAGTGATGAAGAGGAAGAATCCAAAGAGCCCCCTATCAAGCTTCCAAAGGTAAGTTAGATGCATAACCTATGGATGTTTTGGCTATAAGACATATATTTGCATTGCTAAAATCGATTGCTTTTTATAAAATTGTATACTAAAAATACCGTAGCTTATGAGTAAAAATAGATTTGGAGCAGACCAGGAAAGCTCTATGCAATTTTATTACTGGAGTGCTAACAAAGTCAATAATTGATAACTCAATGGGGAGTACTTGGAAAGCCCAGGCAAGGAGATCGGTGGGTTAGAGTCTGTAACGGGGGCCTATTAAAAATGTTCAAAAGTAGTAGAGTGGAATTAGTGGCTTGAAAGCATTGAGCCATTGCTGATGGAAGTGGAGCATTGAGCCAGCAGGCTTCCATTTATAACGTGGACCCAAGAGGGAGTAGGAAGTGCAAGCTATCATAAGCCAAGAGCCATGGAAAGAAAGCTAGGATGCTCCCGTCCAGGAAGGGAGCTCTGGGTACAGGTATACATTTTTATTTTTCTTAAAATAGAACTAGAAGGGCTCTTGGCTGTGCAGCAGCCGAGCTGAGAGCTTTCGCCTTTTCTGCCTAAGGTTATACTCTTGCTATTCTGGCTCCCTTTGCCTAGGAAAAAATTACATATGAACCAGCAAAACTTCGACATTGTTGTGATATCATTCTCGTATTTACCAGGTGCATATAAGCTCTTTGATGTTATAGAAACATGTATTATAGTAGAGCACACTGTCCTTAAGGTACTCTGTTCTATTTAAGTATTGGTATATTTCAAGACTACAATGTTATTTTATCGATAATACATTTTTTCTATACACTAGGTATAGTTAGTATTTCTAACAAGATAATGGGTGAAAATATAACATTTTTAAAATGGTACCTTTATCATAAATGATTTATTATATTGCTTTTTCTAAATATAGACATGTAAACATGGTTTTCTTTCACAAATGATTCATGTATATTGCCTTTTTACTAAATTAATACCTTAAAACTATGTCTTGAAAACATCTTTACAGATATACATGAGATACCATGTAAATATATATATTTTTTATTTTTTGGAAATAGCAGCTAAGATAGGCCCTACGTTCTTGATCTAATTTCTTTTACATATTTCATGGTGGCTATTCCTAAGTGCACCACTGTCCTTGATCATTGCTGTCAGATTCTTCTCACCATGTTCTCAGTAGATGACTTGCTTCCTATTTCACAGGGTAATAGAGGTTTTGTGATCTTCCTCAGCCTCTTGATCAACCATCTTCAAATGTCCTTATCTCCTCCTCTTGGCACCCATCTCTTTCTCTTAGTCTCTAGTGTCCTTAACTGTACCTTCTCTACTAGCTTCTTCAACTTGAAACATACTGTTTCATCTTTTCCATGTGAGCCCCTCCAGGTAGAGATCATGGTCTCCAAATTGATTTCTTATACTTAGTTAGGGGAGGTTGAGGGAAAATATGTTAAGTTACGATGTGAAGCTTTAGGACTTACGTAGTGTATTTTTGGTAAGGGTTCCATTGCACATGTGGGTGAGTCACACTATACTGTAATAATCACCCCACTTAAGTTCAGTACCAGTAAGGAAAATAAGAACCCAGAGAAATCTTTCACACAGGTATGTTGACTTTGAATAGTAAACTGTAGTTTAAATTAAAAGATATTACACAGTCAAGAACAACCGATTCTTTGAATGGTTTTGATGAGTATTAAAGAAATAAAATATCAGATATTCTTAAGACAACATTTTTTAGCATTAACAGTGTCAAAAGATGCAGAGTCAAAAAAGGATCTTTCAAAGAAAATTAAAAGAAAATCAGATAGCCCAAGTAATTATTCATGAGTTTTTCATTACTGACCCATCAGCAAAAAGGGTATACTGACTAAAACATCCATAGTGAAGTCCAACTGCCTTTTTCAAACACTCATCATTAGAAATACTAGCTCTTTGTAGCTGGCAAAGTTATTTGACCTCTCTATGCTTCAGTTTTGATATTTATGAAATGGGGATAATATCTGCTTGCAGGGTCATAATGAGGATTCAGCTAGTTAATAAATGTCTAATGCATGCCTGCTCAGTAAATGATAGTCATAAGTATCAGGTTAGGTGCAAACAAGAAAATGTATAGGTGCAAATGAATTTAAAATACTTTTTAAAGAACTCTTCAATTTATTAAGAAATACTTTATATTCAAGGAAACGAAACTTCTGGACAGTCAATGAGATCTTGCAATGAACAAGAGAGGAAGTGATGAGCTGCATTTATGTAAAGGCAGTCCGAATGCTATGGGTTAGGGCAGGGGTGGGGAGTGAAACTTTCAGGTGGTGTTTTGGGCAGCCATTTGCTTAACGTGAAGGACTGACACAAAAGAAGTGATGATGAGGTCTTTAGGGTTTGAGGTGATAGGAATTTGAGGGCAGCTGAGAAATGTTGGCATTTTCCATTGATTGTTTCTGGGCCTCTCACGTGTCAGTTCCTTGCTTTTCTTTGTTGTTCCTCTCTTGCTCCTCCTGCACATGTGACTGTTGCTGCCCTTCTCCTCATTTGAGGTTTCTTTCTCTCCTTTTTTCTCTCACATAATTATAGCAATTTTTATTTGTTGCCGAAGTATCATTTTGACACAGTTTTTACCCTTTTTGGATTTTAAAAGTTAAATCGAATCTGACTCTTGTGTAGACTTTGCTTGTCAGATTTCTTTGCTTTTTGTTTTTTTGTGGATCACTAATCATTGACATTTTAAAAAAGACTTTCTCCCTGCCACCCCACAACCTAAATGCTTCTATATCGTTTTTTACCCCAAACACAGTTTTTACATAGCTCAAACTGTCTTTCATTTTCTTATTTCCAGATCCTCTAAATAATTCCAAATTTTATAGCCACATAATTTTTTAATAGTAATATTTAGGATTCATTCATACTTCCCACCTAGTCTTATTTGAGGTTAGTCATGCCACATATTTTGTTAAAAGGGTTAGGCTTATGTAGACTCATTTATTTACTTTTTAATTGAGTAAATTATTTTTTCGTTTATAACAGGTATCATATCATATATATTATGAACAAAACGATGAGACACAGTCCCTACCACTAAGAAAGTAGTGTCTAGTAGGGACAGCAGGCATATATAGTGTCTTAAGAATTGATAGGTGTATGCTAGGTATAGTGGCACACACAGGGGAGTGAGGATGCAGCACTGACTAAAGATGCACTTGCAGGGAACGGCATCATTAGAAAAGGACCGCCGTTGTGTTTTGGTTAGAGTAGAGCAGCTGAGTAGCGCAAGAGGCAGAGAGCAGGAACTCATTTAGGAAGGGCCTTATATGTCATGTAACCATTTTCAGATTTTGTCTTGTAAATTAGAATTATTGAAGATTTTAAGCAAAAAATTTTGATCAGATTTGTGTTTTAGTAAAATTACTCAGATGCTTGTAAGACTAATCTACGAGAGGGTGGTGAAATAAGAGCAGAGGGACCAGTTAGGCAGTTTCTAGAAAGTATTAATGAGGGTTGGAATTAGGGTAGTGGCAGCGCTGGGCATACAAGAAATGTTAAGGAGGCAGAATTGCTAGGAACTGGTAATTAGTTGGATATAAAGGCTGAACGAGAAGGTAGAATCTAAACATATTCCTAAAGTTTCTGGGTAGTGATACCATTTATTGAAAGGGAGAACTGGAAGAGAAATAGTGCTTTGTTATAATGATTATTAAGTTTAGTTCTGGCCATACTGAGTTTGAGATAGCTGTGAGGTATATAGTATGTACACGATGTAGGGTTGAAGTTCAAAAGGTCATAGCTGGAAGTTCAAAAGAAAGGTCCTAGCTAGAAATAAAGATTTGCTAGTTACCACACTGTGGTGGCAGAAGTTGAAAAAATTCTGTTAGAGTTGGGATTGGGAAGGTGGAATGAGTAACATTGTTTAAAATTAAATTAGCTTCTTCCTCTGCTGCTTTTGCTGCCTCCTCCCATCTTCTCCCCTCTAGATTTTTATTCATTATGTGTAAATGTCTCTACCAAATATTTACTTTAAACAAAAAAATGTAAAAAGACAGTATACGTTACTCTATAGTAATTTATAAATCTACTTTTGGTCTCTTCTCGAGTTTTTAAAAATGTATTTTGGAAGTGTTAGAACTGACTTTAGGACTTATATAACAAGATATAGTTTCTAGTGGCAAATAGTTAATTATTATTAAATCTAAATGTGATGTAATTAAACGCTTATGTTCACACTAGTTAGTGAAGCCATAAAGTCACCTTTGGAAAGATATGATTTGAGGAGAGCAAATTAAAGCTCGAAAGACTCATTAGGTCATTTTTCTTTGGCTAAGTATAATTTTATCTCACTTTTCCCAGCAGTGACATTGGACTGGCTGTATCAGGTAGTTATATGGGTTTTGTGTTCTCTCAGATATAATAGAGATCCTTCAGAATTTAATTATTTGGAGGCAGTAGTAAAGGTAAAATTCAGTAAATTTACAAAAGATTATTTTTTGAAGATAAGTAGAAGACCATTTGTTAAGTGGTTAGTTATGGTTTATCATTGAAAGTATTAAAGTTTAATGTGTTATTTGATTCTAATGAACTATTCTATTTAAAAGTTACATTTATTAATATATTTTACTAATTAGAAAGGCAATACATATTCATCATAGATAATTTGAAAAATGCAGAACATTTTTAATAAAGAGGAAACATGAATTAAAAATTAGAAATCATTTTTAAAATCCTGTTAACCAAAAAATATTTACTATGAACATTTTTATATACATACATTAAAAATATATTGATTTCTGTACAAATGAAGTCATACTGTATTTGAAGTAGTATATTGTTTTCTTCTTATACTCTTCCTTCTGAATATTGAAGGAGGAGGAAGTATAGTGTATTCTCAGTGACTTATAGACTTCAAAGTGTAAAGTTCAGTTTCAAAGTTCATACATATGATAAAATACCTCTCAGCCAGACCTCAGAATATTTCACAACATGTTTTGTTCTCTTCAATAATTCAGAAGTAAATAATTGGAAAACTTAAGGTTGAGCTTTATTTTGTTGCACATTGAATATGTATTACTATTCTAGAAATGAATTAGTTTCCACCCTTATTAAAATCTGCAGTGAACTAAGATACAGATGATTAGTGAGAATTGACAGTGGTTACCTTAGGCAGAGAGGTAATCCTCTCTCATGATCTTCATGATTAACGTTTGAGGGGTATGTCTCACCAAAATCAGCTAGTACTCAGTTCCTAGGCAGCTTACCTGAGTTGCCTATTGTATGTTATTATTACACCTTAAACTTACCAGAGAGACAACTCAGGAACCTGTTCAGTAAGTAGCCTTACTATTTTTGGCAAAGTGCAATACTTTATTACCATAGGAATTTGACTTATATAAACAGACCCTAGTTAAAAATGTCATCTGTGAGAATCTTCTTTGAGTTATGAGAAGTCAGAATTGGTGGTTGTAGTGTAAACAATCTTAAAGACAGATAGGATATAATAATCTCCCATTGGCCTGAGAATAGAACCTTATGTTTTGTTCTCATGAGAGCTTTGACTTCAGGTTTGTTTCCTGTAAGTACACAAGGAGATGGAAAACTTGGACAGCATGTTTTTATTTTCTAATCTATTCCAGGAAACTGTTTCAAATGGAAATTTTTCATCAGTTAGTGTATTTAATCAATTGAAACTCAGTACAAACATTTTTGTAATCTTAGTTATAACCAAGTCTGCTAGGATTTTAGATAATTTCTCTCAAGACAGTCTTATTAGTTACTTTGACTTCTCAGTCATATTTATATTTTTCAGAAACCTTGAAAATGATAACCAGAACTGCAGCCGACTTGCCTACGAGATTTGACCCTTGTCTGGAAAATATATTTCTGAGTTGCAGTGGTTTTTAACACACAATTAAGAGAGTAATTAAACAAGTATTTATTGTGTGCTTATCAGGTACCAGGTACTGGGCTAGTAATGGGAGATATTAAGCTAGTTAAGACATGTTCCTTGTTCATAAGGAGACCACAGTTTAGCTGTGAAAATAAAAACAGTCAGTAGCACTATAACATAATAAATACTTTATAACAGAGATCTCAACTGGGTAAGAATTATGTACAAGTCTCATTTACCTTATTAGATTATAAATATAAACTCTAGAGGACAGATCTAATATATCTTTATATCCCCTGTAGTAAGTTTCACAAAATAAGTGCTTAAGAAATATTGATGTAATGTGTATGAATTAATGCACAGATCTCAACAGAATGTTCTTTCACCATTACGTCCAATGGAATTAATGTCTTGATGCGTTTCTACTAATTAGTCGTGTTTTAACTTTTTATTTTACTTCTCCAAATAATACCTCCTGAAAAGATCTTACGCATATGGTTCTCAAAATATTGGTATTGACTGAGAAGTGGAATTTCATTGTTTATTTTTATATCAGTCTTCTGAAGATATGTCCTTATACCAGTTTGTCGCATTTCTCTCTGAACCTTTAGTTACAGATTTAGTTATCTTTTGCGAGATACTGAGTAAAATTTTTCTTCACCTTGTTAAGGAATGATGAGATAATTAAAGTAGCAGTGATCTTTTAGCTAGGCAGTTTTAACTCTTTTCATTCTTTTAAATCCTACAGAAGAAGGGATACCATTTATAAACAATAATATGATGATCGTACCGTTATAAGAAAGGCTAAAATGAAAAGCTCCTACTTTAATCTTTTCACCGTGTGTGCTGTTTTTTTTCTCTAGTTAAAAGTAACAATTAGTATGACTTAACAAAAGAATGCTGATTTTTGCTCGAGTACAGCCAGATGAACTTTGTAAATTAATAGAGTTTATTTTATTTTATTTTTTGAGCGAATGCTATCTAGGATCTAGTTCATTGTTACAAACAATTTTCATGATATTTTATTATGGCCTCGTTATGCTAAAACTACTTTTTAAACAGTGCCACTATTTTTAACCTTCCATATAACTGGATGGTTTTCTAAATTTTGAAGTTAAACATGCTAGGTCTTTTTTTTTTCCAATTTGTTTCTTTTTGCCTTTTAAGTATTGCAGCATTAATCATTCGCTGTAGAATTAAGCTGTACCCATTAAACTGGGAAGTGTATTAGCTTATGTGTTATGTTGTAATTTTGTTTTTCATTGTAAATAGATCATTGAAGTTGGACTTTGTGAAGTTTTTGAATTGATCAAGGAGACGCGATTTTCTCATCCATCACTATGCCTCAGGAGTCTCCAAGCCCTGCTTAACGTGCTTCAGGGTCAGCAGCCAGAAGGCCTCCAGTCAGAGCCACCTGAGGTCCTAGGTAAGCACTCAGGGGCATTGAATGAAGTGTTTAGTGTAAACAGGCTTCTCTTATGAAGCACATGCAGCAGCCTGTACTGCAGTTTTTGTTTGATTATGGTACTGAAATAGCAGGGATATAAATTTTAAGGTATATTGCTATATTCTACTGGAGTTATGGTTATGGTTCAGGAGTTACAGTTCATGGACAGACATTTTTTTGATTATTGTGATGATGGGGAAAAAGCAAAACATAAACCTTTGGTACCCAGAAATATCCTCTAGCCTTATAGTCACTATTAACTTAAATCGTTCTTATTAAACCTTTGGCCTAAATAGCTAACACTGACTTTCTCTGAGCTTATGTGTTACTTTGGATAGTTAAAAAGGGAGGAAAAAGGGAACAAGTGCTATCAACCCAAACAGCACAATAAGTTTCTAAACAAAGAGGGCTTTCTTTTATATTCCTTATCAATAAAAATATCTTTTTGTTATAGATAAAGCTTCTGAATTAGTAGCAACTTCCATTAAGTAAAAATCTCTGTGTTTTGTAAAGTGCGTTTGAATTTTATGAATATCAACCTTTCGTGACCTAGGAACAAACATAATCCTATAAGCAAGAGAGGAGTTGTTAAGGAATAGAAATAGAGATGAAGCCATAATTTTGAAATTATCTAATTTTCTTGGATGGTGACCATGGGCCTTCAAAGAGTCTAGATTTTTCTGAATTTCAAGCACTAGGTTGTATCAGAGTCACATGGGCCCTACTTGTGGAGTTTCTGACTCACTAAATTTTGGTTGGGGCCCAAGAATTTGCATTTGGAATAAGTTTCTGGGTGATGCCAATGCTTCTAGTCTGGGGACCATACTGCTAGTCTGGACTAGAGTTTGATCTTTTTTCTCTACTTGGCTATTTGGATTTTATTAGACTCACACGTGATAACCTAATTACATGTCGGATTGTTCTTTTTTTGGTTATATATGGTGATTAGTTTTTGTGTTTGATTTTTGTTCTTGTTGTTTTGGTGAAGGGGAGTGCTGGCTCTGAAACAAGCTGAGATTTTTTAAACCAACAACCCCTACCTCATGTTTTTAAATGCTACTATCAAGTAAAAGCTGTTATTCCTGTTAGTCATTGTTACTGTAGAACCAGTGATTGTATTACCGTTGTGACACGCTGATGCACTGCTTGGCTTTATAGCATTTTGCTGAAGATTTTAATTAATTAAGTTTATTTAAGATTATTTTCCAAGTTATTTTTAGCTCTGGTTTGTCAGTTACCAAGTAATTGAAATAGTAAAAATCTCCACTAAAACTTGTGTGTCCTGTTTCTTACTTTGAACAACATGCTAATTATTTCTTTCCTCCTAGATCTACTTACTATTCTTTTGTCTTCTATATACTTTCTTCTGTATCCAGTCTATATATAAATACTCCCTTTCCTTAATTCTTTACAAAATAGATCTTTTCTTAATACTGTGTTTTGAAATAATGTGTGCTTTAGCTTAATCATCTTCTATCAAAACTTCTACCTGTTTAATTTGTTTTTTTATTTTCTCGTATACAGTTTCAAATGCTCCTGTACTGTCTTTGTTCTCTTTTCTATCCTTTCACTGTTTACTTCTGATCTCTTCACTGCTTTGACTTATTTTTCTTTTGAGGGATTTATCATCATTTCATACTTTTTATTTTGCTTAGCTCAAAGACGTAAGTAATTTGGTTCTTTAAAATTAAATTTCTATTGAATCTGTCTCTGCTTTTTTCCTTTGACCTAATATTATAATCACATGTTTTTTACACTTTGGTATTTTTCATGTTATTCATAAATATATGTACGTATGCATCACTATTGGAATAGCTTGATGATTATTATACACCAAGCTTCTTCTCTTTACAAATGGATTTAGGTTTACAGATTGTTTATTTAAAAATTCCCATATATCTATCTTTCTATTCACTTTAAGGTTACAATATATGTTCTCAGGTACTCAAATGTAATAGCACCTCCTACGTTCTGTGCTAAGAGCATGTAATCCATGGGTAATCAATTCAGGCATTGTTGCCTTTATTATGGGAGTTAGCATCAGACAATTGGACTCATGTATGATTGAAAATGTAGATAGATAGGATGGGGGAAGGTGGAGAGAATTCAGGCTTCCCTGAGATGTGACATTTAAGACTTGAAGGGTGAGTAGAAAGGAGTTAACTCAGTTTCAAGGCAGAAGGGACAGTATGCAGTAATGCTCTGAGATAGGAAGGAAAAAGACTATGCTAGAATGTGGAGAGTTAGGAAAGAAGGGCTTTGCCACAGGTGAGGAAGGAGGCAGGGACTAGATCATGTGGAGCTTTATAGGCCATGTTAAAGGAGTCTGGTTGTTTTAGGAGGAATGCTTTAAAAAATTCTTTATTTTAAAGCACTTTTACTGTTTTCTTCCACTTGAATCTAATCTTTTGATGGCAGAGACATTCTTTGTCTTATATGCCAGTGTAGTCCCCTAACTCAGAATAGTACCTGATGTACAAGAAGAATTTGGTAAATATTTGCTGAATTATTAAAAGACAAATAGGCAGAAGGATAATGATGGAAGGAAGGATGGACAAACAGAAGGATAAATGAAAGGATGGAGAGAAAGAGGGATAGTTGGAGGGAAAGGTGGAGGAAAGGTTAGATGGAAAAGAGGAAAGACTGAAGGATGTTCAGACAAGTGAAAAAAGGGAGAGAGTGGAAAGAAGGAAGAGGGGCAGGAAGGTATCGAACAAAGGAGCGAATGGATATTAAGTAGAAAACCAGATTTTGGTTCACAGGTTCTCTGGCTATGAGGGGACTAAACTGAATTGTAGTAGCTAACTGATGGACACGTTTTAGTAGTGCATTTAAGAGGTGGTGAAAGCATGGACTGGGAAGATAAAGAAAGTGGAGGAATCATTTAGGAAGCAAAATTGACATGGCTTAATTAGGGATTAGGTGTGGGTGTTGAGGATTAGATAGAGGAAGCCTAGGTTTCTGTGAGTTCAAACAAACAAACAAACAAACAAACAAACAAACAAAAACAACAAAAAACCCTGCAGTCGGCCTGTAGTTTTCAGAGAATTTCAGTACATTCTCTTTCTCTTGCTCTCCTCCTTCCCTTCCCTTTCCCTATTTTTCTCTTTCTCAAATTTTCTGCTTGTCTTTTTTTTTTTTTTGACTCTGTCTCTGCATATTCACTCTTTAGGGCCTTTCAAATCCTCCTTCCCTTCTACAGAAGAGATATTCAGAAATTTTGAATCAATCTTGAGCAGAGTTGCTCAGGGAGACTTCTGATGGCGATAGAACATTCATGTGTTATTTTTTCATTTTCGCCAGTAAGTGGCTTTAGGATTTAGGGAAAATCTTTTAACTTCTCTGTGTATTAATTTCATTATTCATTAAAGAAGGAGGATTTCTGTCCTATTGACCTGAAGGTTTTTCTAGGGTATAAAATAAATTACATTTTCCCTCTCTTGGTGTGAACTGACTGCCTTTATGTTAGCAATAAATTCAATTTTATATTAAAACAAATTATAGCTTATGTTTTAGGTATTCCATTGTCATTTTGCAAATAAATAAATAATTTTCTGGACACTTAACATTTTAAGAAACTAGCATTCTTTCCAGTCTGAAAGGTACAGTGAGTTGTCTGTTACTTGATAGGGTATTTCTTGAATATGTGAATACCTCCAGGAAAGTTTCTTTTGAATGACCTTCGATAGATTTCATTTCTTTATTTACAACAACGAGGAGTTGAACTAAATTTCTCTAAGGCCCTTTTTATATAAATATTCTAACTTTTGGGAATGCAAAAGAAGTATTCAAGTTGCCTCAAATATTTTTTTATAATGAGACAAGGTAAAAATAAAATATTAAAAAAAATTTTAAAATATTAAAAAATATTTTAAAAATATACACATATTATGTTCTGTATGTCAAGTGAATATAATTGAATTCTATTTTATCCACAGAGTCTCTCTTCCAGCTGCTTTTGGAAATCACTGTTCGAAGTACTGGAATGAATGACAGCACGGGACAGTCTCTGACAGCACTTTCCTGTGCTTGCCTCTTTAGTCTGGTGGCTTCCTGGGGAGAAACAGGAAGGACACTTCAGGCCATCTCTGCTATCCTCACCAACAATGGCAGCCATGCTTGCCAAACTATTCAGGTATTTCATTTTTTTTCAAGTATTTTACATTTATAGCTTCTTAGAAAGTTATAAGATACCAAATTGCAGTTTCATCTTAATTTCTGTCACTAGGAATTCCCTGCTTTGTCTTGCTTAGTACTGTATTTGATCTGTCCAATGTTGATATAAAAATCCATAGCATTTGAGCTAAGCTACATGTGTGTTTAACTCTATAGCACATTAAAAGTAATAAAATGAAATTGGGTAAAAACTCAGATCATTAGCTTAGTCTTGTGTCAGCACCATAACCTCATCTTTCTCTGCATTGTCTTGCTCTCTGCCCTCCCCAACTTCCCATCTTGCCCTGAATTTTCAAGTATGGAATTCCTTCATCGTTTCTAAACATCTCTTCTGTGTTGGAAGAAAAGGATGTGTGTGATATCATTCTACTATATTTTTGATTGGTTGATTATAGTTTTTCATGAAGTGATTTGTTTCTGAGCGACCTCAGCTTCATATATAACATTTTAAGTTTTTACTGTTTGGGGAATAAACTCTTCATTGTTGTTAGTGGTGGGAAATATCCTACTTATAGGCAAACTTGATTTAATTCTTTTGGACTGTTCTGTAAATTGAGTAAGAAGTTATAGTTTTAAGTCTTTGGTATGTGCTCTTCTCTGACCCCTTGGACAGTCTCTAGAATCATAGAAGGGCTGCTTCAATCCTGCTATTAGGCCAAAGATGACAAAATGAGTGGATGGGTCACTGTCTGTGACTTGCTCAGCGATATTGAACTCTCCTTGTAAAATGTGAGCAATCCCCTTACCCTATTTTTCTGTTCTTATTTTTTCCCCCTCTTTCTGCCCTGCCCGAAGTCTTCTTTACCCTTTTTATGATCCTTAATTATTTTGAAGTTCCTCCCTGCAGTGGATCTCAAACTGTGTTCTGCAGCTGTGCTTTGAGGGTTTAGCAAAATTTTTATTTAAACATATGCTTAAAATATACTCATATTTCTTAAATTTTAGTAAAACAACAAACATTCAGATCCAGTAAACCAAATTTCAGAAATATAGTGACCATAAACATATGAGCTTATTAGACATCCATAGTGATTTATTTTTGTGTAGATTAACCTAAAGGATATGAGGTGAGATCTAAACAAGTGGTTAGAATGAGCCAGCCCTTAGGGAGGAGGTGCTGGTGTTGGGGTGTGGACAGAGAATGTTCTTGGTGTCCGTGTGCTAAGGCATGGAGGTAAGAGTAAGAAAGGAATTTTGAAGGTTGAAAGAAATTAATGTAGTATAGACGGCTGTCAAGTAGCAGAGACAGGGCTTGAATGTATATCTGTCTGACTACAATAAATATTATGTTCAAATACTAGGGTGCACAAAACTACTAGTTCTCTTGAATCAATAACTGAGGTTCTCTTTCGACCTACCTCATTACTGCCTCCCCAACTCCAGCCCAGATACCACATTAAAACCTATTATTTTAACTCGCCTTACGGTGTTCGCGATTTGGCCCAATTCCATCTGCCAACTTCATAAAACTCTCTTGACCAGGCTATGGTGGAGGGAGAATCATCTTCCCTCAGAATGTGTAACTCTAACATCTCAACTTGTTTGGGATCCAAATGCGTATTACCGGTCTTGTTCTAAAATGCTTAAGCTGAGAGTTTAAAGTAGGGTAGGGATGGTAGTACCAGGAGGGGTTTTATTGAAGGACATTGAAATCTCTCTGGAGGCATGAACTCCAGAATTCAAAAGCTTTTTGTAAACAAAATTCTAGTGCATCTAAGCTCACAAACAAACAAAAAGCACATTGAAAAGCACCAACACTGAGAGCTTGTATTAATAATCCTGCCGAGTCTTTGTATATTGAAATTATTTGGCATAGGATATAAAATACACATGTAGGTATATATATTTAATATAGTTAAAGTAGTAAAAATATCAAAAGTATTAAGGAATAAGAATATAAAAAGTAATCAAACACATCAGAAAACAAACTAAATTGGACTCCTGGAAATGAAAAACCAAATAATTACAATTAGAAACTTAAAAGCTGAGTTAACCAGTAGATAATATAGTTGAAGATAGAAAAAGTTAACTGAGATATAGAGAGAAAGAAATTCTTCAGAATGCAGCATAGTGAGACATGGAGAAAAAGTACAAAAGATAAAATAAGAAACATCGATGGGAATGGAAAGTCCAGCATCAGTACGGTGAGTCCCATAAGGCAAGGGACAGATTTGTGGAAAGGCAGCACTTGAAGTAAAGGCTGGTTTTCCAGAATTGGTAAATGACATAGAACCCTCAGATTAGGGAGTACAGTTTATCAGAATAAATTCCTTAGGCCCTGCCCTTGTGTTGAGGAGAGAGAATAAATTGGAAAGAACAAGGAGTATATCTGAGACTTCTTGTTGTAGTACTGGGTATTCTTAAAGAAAGAAACAGCCGTGTTGAAGATGCATGCTAATTTCTGCTCCCTCTACAGTCTCCGCTAAGGTTATAATTAAGGAAGTTTTTAAAGCATAAACTTTTAAGAATGTGACACATTTTTGGAAGGTCAAAATTGGGGAAAGCTTAGACTTAAGTTCCTCATGAGGCTAATGCCCATACCTAGTAAGTTGATTTTCACTTAAAACTTCAGATAGGGTTCAGAATTGGAAATAACAGGCACCTAGAAAATGGTGGTGAGGGAAAAAACTACAATTTGATTGGAAATCTGTATAATGAAAGGTAGAGGAACCCAGAGCGCTTTCTTTATGTTTCCCAAACGTAACCAGCTGTCCTTCTCTCATACCCCTAAGAGACAGGTTTGCTCTCTAAAGGAATTGAGCCAGAGAGGCAAGGGGAAATCAAGCACATTTAAGAGCGGAATTGAGGAGGAAGGCTGAAAATAGAAATTAATCAAAAATCTTAATATTGATGATGAAATTTCTTAATCTTCACTAAATGAGGCTTGCTATAGCTTCTAGGAAAAAGACTAACAGATTCTACTTTGGAGAAAGAGTGAAAAAAGGCCCACAGATACAGACATTTGCTGGGGGGTGGGGTCCTTCACTGAAACTGCTAAATTTAGTGTGGGTCAGTTATCATTTTGAAAAATCTACCCTCTAGAACAGTGCTGTCTTATAGAAATATAATGTAATCCATATATGCAATTAAAATCTTTTTATTAGTAACATTAAAAAGGTAAAAGAAACAGGTGAAGTTAATTTTAATAATGTATTTTACCCAATATATCAAAAATAAATTTTCAACATGTAAACAATATAAAATTGTTAATAAGATTCTATATGCTTGTGTTTATACAGAGTCTGAAAATCCAGTGTGCATTTTAATTTAAAGCAGATCTCAGGTCACCCTAACTGCATTTCAGGATTTTAGTAGTCACATGTGGCTAACGGCTACCATAGTGGACAGTGCCGAGCAGAACTGTGGCTAAGCGCAGTGCTCTGGGGTCTGGCTCTGCAGTCATATGTGTGGCACTCTTCCTTGGGTGGTGAAAGAGAGGCAAAAGATGAGGAACAGTTTCCTCCGGTATCATTGTGTTGGTCCCATGCTGGTGACTGTTGAGGACTCGTTTATAATTCCAGGTACTTAGCAAGTCTGATATTGGTTAAGTGAATGCTGAATGAATACATACTTAACATAATTAAGTTTTCACATCATGGAAAATTGTTGATGTTAGTGGATATTAGGCATAATGGCGAAGCAAAATTGAAGAAAAATACTGGAAATTTTAGGACTGTTGGTTCTAGTTCTGTTAAAAATGCCATTGATATTTTGTTAGGGATTGCGCTGAATCTGTAGATTTCTTTGGGTAATATGGGCATTTTAACAATATTAATTCTTCCAATCCATGAGCATAATATATCTTTCCATTTGTTGTATTGTATTCAATTTCTTTCATCAATGTCTTAATAGTTTCAGATTACAGGTCTTTCTGCTCCTTGGTTAAATTTATTCCTAGGTATTTTATTCCATTTGATGCAATTATAATAATTTATTTTCTTATAAATGATGATATATGACTAAAGTATTTATATTTTGTCTGTTTTGTTTTGGGAACATTTAACCATGTCTTTTTGTTTTTTTCTTCCCTTTTGAATAGGTGCCAACGATTCTAAATTCACTACAGAGAAGTGTACAGGCCGTGTTGGTGGGAAAAATTCAAATTCAGGACTGGTTTAGCAATGGCATTAAGAAAGCAGCTTTAATGCACAAGTGGCCATTAAAAGAAATATCTGTCGATGAAGATGATCAGTGTCTACTTCAGAATGATGGATTTTTTCTTTACCTGTTATGCAAAGATGGATTATATAAAATAGGCTCTGGATACAGTGGAACAGTTAGGGTAATATGATTTCTTACAGTTCTTAATCATAAAGGAAGTTACATCTGCACTGAATTTGTTCTGTTTCTAGCTTCATTTTTAGAGTACCATTTAATTTTGATATAACAGTATTTCTTTGAAAATAATAATGGAAATATACATTAAATGCCATTCATCCATTTGTGTTATTTTTCATTGGTTATTAATTATGAAACTGTTGATAGACTAACTTTTGTTATTTTGCAGGGCCATATATATAATTCTACATCTCGCATCAGAAACAGAAAAGAAAAAAAGTCTTGGTTAGGGTATGCTCAGGTAGGAGAATATCTATGAGAAACTATACTTTTCTTTTTCACCTTTTAAAACATGTGGTTCATTTTTGTTTAATCAGTAAATAATATCACTCTATTTAAACAGATATGGTATATTTTTAATAATATGGTTATAGCAGTGGTATACTGTAGTGTAAAGAACATTGGCTTAGAATTCCTAAGAAGTTTACTTTTAGTTCTGGCCCTGCTTTTTTCTAGCTGTGTGACTTTGAACAACTCACTTAACTTATTTGATCCTCTATGATTTAGCTGTAAAATGGGAATAAAAATGTCATCCATTGGGCTTCTTGTTTACATGAGCCTCCAGATGAGAATCGAAGACCACCTTTATCGTTAGCAAACCTGAATTGGGACTTTAGCTGTGATGATGCCAAATTAGAGCTTCTTGCCATATACTTCATTATTCTACATATAGATCAGTACTTTCTGGGAATAGTGTGTGTGTGGCCTTTCCAGTCGCTATCTGCGTGGAAGATCATGCAGACTATCACCAAAGAGAACAGAGCTAGGCCTATGTTGCTTTCTTAATGTTGTGATCTCATCACCTGACTAATGTTTCCAAATGGATGTCAGCCATCAGATACCTCACTCCTCTTCCTATGGAGAACAGCAAATGAACAAAGGAGCCAGTGTTTATTTCTATACTGTCCCTTCCTGAGAAGTGAAGACAAATTTCCTCGTGGCAGGACGTAGAATAAAGATGTCCTTTGCCTAGCTCACAGTTTGTTGTCAGCATCAAATAGTAAAAGATTCTTAAAAACATTTTGAAAATTAAGTAAATTATTGTTGTTATATGAAAAATAAGCCTGCTATATCAACTTTTGGGGAGATTTTGAAATTAAAATTATAAATATCAGTTTCTCAGTAATTGTCTCTCAAAACTTAATCTGGTTTAAAATGTTTCATTGAATTTTTATTTGCCACTGCTGTATTTTATCTAAGAAATAATGCGATGGAAAATACATTATTACTGAAATATGTTCAGTGGTCTATTATTCCATCTAAACCACTACTCTGTTTATTTAAAAATATTAACCTAAATATTTCAGTTATTTTTTCTTAAAATATTTGTTAAAGTAACAGTGGTCATTTCTGTTATTTACTTAGCAAGTGACATAATAATTTAGAACCGAATGTTTGTACTGTCCTGTGTGTTGTGTCATATATATATCTGAGAATATAATAGGTTGATTGATATCCAGATATAATTCTTCCTCTTGTTAAAGTTTACCTATATTCTTGTATTTTTAATCTTTATTTTAGACCTTAATATTGATGTATTATTGTACCTCAAAAAACTAATATAGACTTGAATGGCTACATTTTTTGCTGAGTTGGTAATGAAAAATATTTTAATACATAACAGCAAAATCTTTTGTTGTTATCAGGGTTACTTATTGTATAGAGATGTGAATAACCACAGCATGACAGCCATAAGAATAAGCCCTGAAACACTGGAACAAGATGGTACTGTAATGTTACCAGGTATGTTACTCACCTTGTCTTTTGTTTTCTTTACAGTCAGTTTAAGAGATGTGCATGTTAGGCCATTTAGACATGTACAGAATGATTAGCAAGGAATAGTGCTTGCTTACAAATAAGTTAAAGTCTTGACATGCAAATCATTTTATAATCTATATAAAGTTAATGCATGTGAGGAAAACAGATATCAGAAATACGGTATAAAGTATTTTAATATGTGATTTAAAACTTTTGCCCATCTGCAGCCTAATCCCCCACCTTCACCCCACCAAGACTGTTTGAGGTGCTGAATTTAGTGGGGTGATGTTATTTTGTTGCTCATAATAAAATTTGGACTCTGGCTGTCATATAACCTGGTATAAAGAACCTTCTGTTTATTTTTATTTTAACAACAATGCACTTTGGGTTTTCTTCTTTATGTTAAAAGGTTTTCAGAGGCAAAAATTTCAGGGTGGATCAGGAATTTTTAAAGATTCCATCATTTATACTTTTTAATAGTACTCTCTAATAAGGCACTTTGGGCACGGGTCACTGTGCTTTAATTTTGTACCTGATAATCACTCAAAACACATGATGTCTAAATTCTGAGGCAGTAGATCTTTAATTCTGTGGAACACTGGGCAAGTGCATAATCTCTATTGTAAGGTCTTTGGATTTTCTTATATCTTTAATATATTCTAAAGGGCTTTATTTTTATTAAAATCTTGAATGCTTAATGTGCCTATCAATTTTATGGTAAGCAGCAATATTCTATGCACTTGACCATCTTAAAATGAGAGAGAACTACTTCTGAAGATCACATTGAGAAGAATAATTGTTCTGAGCCTGCTCGTTAATTTTTAAAAATTTTTATGACTTCATCAAACATTTATTTGTACATTGATATATCCAAGTTAGTGTAAATGACACTATATTAAGGTTAATGCCACATTTTATGTGTAAAGCTACTTTGGAAAAAATAACTGAAAGCAATTTTGTAAGTAACTATCTGTTTTCAGATATGTCTACAGAAGTTTTTTGTTTGTTTGTTTTAATCATCATAAGTCCTGGGCCATATCTCTGGTCCTAATAATAATAATATAATAATAATAATAATGTAAATTTTAAATAATATGTAACCCCATATATATACACATTAAAAGTAATCATATTTATTGTGTAAGTATTATATAAATTAAAAAAATCAAAATTAATTATAATCCTAGTTCCTCATATATAAACACTACAACGTATTGGTGAATATCCTTACTTTTTCCTATGTATATGTGTTCGTACAAGGAAAAGTGATCGTATGCTACATATTGCTTTATATTTAAAAACATATTTCTGTTTTTTATAACCTATCCTTTTCATTCATTATTTTGAATATATTTCCAGGCCATTAATCTTCCACAATATAATTTTAATGCTATAAAATATATTTTAATTGATTTCTATATTGGAATGGAAGTTTCTTCCACATTTTTGACATATGTATTATGTTGACATATGTATTATGTTGTAATGAGCATCCTATGGCTCTTTGTGCAAGTCATTTTACGATAATACCTTGGAAGAAAATCCTTAACCCAACCCCAGAGCAGATAGATACTAATATAAAGGATTTACTTCTGAGAAACCCTCATCATTTAATAGAGATTGTGACTGAGAAGACCATTTTCAAATGGTCTACTTATATCTGTTGTATTTATTCCACCATGATAAAAAATGAGTTGTGAATGTCCTTATTCAGTTTAAATCTCTCTACATCATTTAACATGTGAAATATGACTTTTAACAGTCCCAAGTGTGGCTTTCTGTTTTTTATAAATATGTACCATATTCATGGTGAAGAATGTACCAAAGTTTGGGAGGATAGTCCTATGTTGGATGTCTTTTAAACTGGAAGATGTTGCTCGATATTTTCCTGAAGATGCTGTCTTATAACACTACATGATGGATAAAGAAAAGATAAAGAGAAAATCTTTCTGAAATCACACAGCAGGAAGACTTACCCTCAAGCCCGAAGAAGCCTGTTATCATTTTTCTGTTTCTTTGACATGGACTGCAATTTCTTCAGTATTACCTTTTTTTCCTCCTAATGAGGGGCAGCTCTGCCCTGCAGTTTTCCCATCAAGAAGGAGCAGAAATGAGTTGTCAGGTTTATAGATGGTAGTGATTGCCATGTTTAAACTTGACATAAATCTGGTGATTCCTTGAGCTTCATGTTCCAACTTGTCTTACAGTGTAGTTTATAAATAAGTTGTTTTCAACCGATAATTGATGAACTTAAAACATGCTTTTTTCCCTATTTTTGTCATTTTAGCCTTTATATGTTGGCACACTTTTTATATTGTATCTTTATGTCATTCACTCTCCCATGTCTGGTGACAGGTTGCCTCAGATCATGAGGGTTTTTGCTACTCTTCTTGCGCCTCTTCACTCCTCACACCTGCATTTATCTGAAATTATAATGAGTTTTTCTTCTTTGCTTTTTAGTTTAAAATCTTACTGCTTAGAGCTTGAGAAGCATCTTTCTTGCGCCTCTTTGTATTCTGTACAGTGGACTAGGAACTCTTTCTTTCGATTTCTCCTCTCTTTGATTACCAAGTCTCTTGGGCTACCAGTGGGCCTTGTCTCCCAGTTTCTATTTCCAGTTTGTGATCACTGAATTCTCTATTTGGTAAGGGTCTGCCTGTGTTTTGCATATTTATCATAAGGAAGTATGCTAGTATGAAGCTCCTGGGCAAAGATATAGAGTAATCCAGCTTATTTGGGTGGGTTCCGTTACTGCATTCCAAAAACAGAATTTTATGTTTTGTTGATTCAGGTGCAAATAGAAATGAAATATTTTTTTGGTATTGTAATTAATGGAGAGATTCATCCTAGTTCTCTGCAGTTATTTTGAAAAGTGTGTGCTTTTTACTTGCTTGCTGAGCATATGTTTTCCCAAAAGGATACAGTTTATACTTAGATGTTGATTTTGCTTGTAGTTTCATGTTGTTTAGTAGCAATCACTAACATACGTTCCAGTGGTCCTTCTGTAATACTGGTATCCCTTGTTACAGTTGTACTTGCTGTCGATCAATGTATATAGTGCACTGTTCCACAGATATATACAATATTGATAAAATGGGGCATTACAGCCAAAATATATGAGTACTTTCAGACAAAAATAACTACATAAGCATAGATTTGTCTGTTCTATGAAGGATGAACATTTAAAGACCGTGTAGCATTCTAAATGCTAAAAATTCTGGGAATAAGCGTTAAACTTCTAAATGGAAACTGTACAACCAGTTATATTTTGTAAAGCAAGGGATATCTGTAGTTGGACACCATAGACTCAAATACAGAAGCTTTAGGTCTATCTGTATTTTTCTGTGACACTAATGACTGTGATGTATGTCTGAGGTAGAGTGTTGCCTACATCGCATGTGATTGTATTGAAATGATTATAACCAACATAGTTTGTTCGTTGTGATGCATGTTTATTATCAGACTTTATTTAGTACTAATTTTTTTGAAATTAGGTGGGCTCTGAGTTCTTGATTATGGAAGATTTATAAATGTAAGCATTAAATGTAATAAGTATTAGTTGAATTATTTAGTTTCTGTTAATATGTAATTCTTTATTAAAAAGCACAGTCTCCCTTTGAGTTTAAGTTTATCCTTGTTGCTTGGAGAACTCTCATTCTGACTTCAGAGGAGTAAAGTCATTTTAATGATGCACTTATGTATATTATAATATAATTACTTTTTTTCTTATTGCACAGATTGCCACAGTGAAGGTCAAAATATTTTATTCACTGATGGAGAATATATTAATCAGATAGCTGCTTCGAGAGATGTAAGTACTCTGAATTATGAGGAGCTGGTATAAATGAAATCTCTTTCTCATGAATTGATTTTATTAGATGGATATAGAGTCTTAAAAGACCAATTCACACAACATAATACTGTGGATGTTTTGTTTCAGGATGGCTTTGTTGTCAGAATATTTGCCACAAGCACTGAACCTGTGCTACAACAAGAATTACAACTTAAACTGGCCAGAAAATGCTTACATGCCTGTGGCATCTCACTATTTGATTTGGAAAAGGACTTGCATATTATAAGTAAGATTGCCAAATAAATCTCTCTCCTGTATTTTAATTTTTAGGTTCTTTAGTCTTTTGAAAACTAGCATTGTGTTTTCTGCAATATAGTTTATATTTTATCAGCTATTTTGCTGTCTGTTACTATAAGCACATTTATGAATTAATATCTATAAATAACTAGGAAATATGGACTTTAAACAGAATATGCTATATGAGCACCATTTTAAGGAAAGGACTAATAATTTTGCATTTTCATTTTGAGTAGAGCAAAAGAAAATAAGCTTATATTTGATGAGAATTATAGATAACACTTGTGGACAACGTTAGTTTATATACTCCATCTTTATCAATTATTTAAAATGTTGAAAACTTCTATTGTAAAGGTTACTACAATCATATACATAGTTCTCTCACTGACGCCTTCAATTTTGATTTGAGCAGATTTTCAGGATAGCCATAGAATAATCTCATAGATTGTGAAGATGGTAATTGGCCTAACAAACTGATTAATAATCTTCCATGTGGATACAGAAATACAGACAACCAGAATATTTCTCAGACTTTATGGATTTACTCTTGCAGTATCATAGTAGTAATTAGGATCACTAGTTTCCACGAGGGTCTAAATTTTGGTTTGCCATGCTACTGCAGGTTTAACGGTGCCATTTTTTAACCTATGGGATTCTTTGCGAGACCTACCTTTTTTGACTATCTCATTACATTTAATAAACTTGACATTAGTGATTTACTTTGCATATTTTAATTATTTTTGTGATTCTCTCATAGAAAAATATAATTGAAATTATAGTTTTTAAATTTAAAAAGCCCGTAAACTAATTAGTAATTTGTATAATTGGACAAAATGTGCCATATATAATTATTTACTATATTTTTACAATTTCAAAATATTCATAAGGGTCTGTGTGTGTATATGCACACATATATATTCAGAATTATGAAATAGCGACATGAAATGTTATATAGTAAAAAGCATGGAATGGAGAATCTGAAGTACCTTAATTCAAATATTTGCATGGCATTATTCAAGCCCAAATGACTCAGGGTCTGGATCAACCTCATCAAGCTTTACATTTGTTCACTTGTATACCAGGCAATATAGTGTGAGGATCAAATAGGATAAAGTTCATGCATTCTATAATGCCTGATACCTAATAAATGCCCAATAAAAATTTGTCATTATTCATTCAAGGGATATTGTTGACATTGCTTTAAAAAATTTTTTGTATTAAATTAATCTGACACTAATTTGGAACAAATTAAGAAGCTTATGGTAATCTTATCTTTCCTTGGCATCGTATACCTATTGTTTATATATTTCTTAATTCAGGCGTGTGACATTTTCTCATCCTTGTTTTTAAGTGATATTAATTGAATTGACTTTAATCACTCAAAATGTTAGAAGTCGTGCTTGAAATTATTCATATTAAAAAATAATAGAATTTATCAGTCTTGTTGTATTATCAGGTACAGGATTTGATGAGGAGTCAGCAATTCTTGGTGCAGGACGAGAGTTTGCACTAATGAAAACTGCAAATGGAAAGGTAAATTAAATTACTCTTTTAGGATTAAAAATTAACATTATCTGCTTTAAGAGAGAGTTGGTACAATCATTTTTTGAGTTTACACAATTCTTATATTTAAACAAAATCATTTTAAATTTTGATTTAAATTGTGTCTACATGGTAAAATTTTATTCACGTTGAAATATGTTGGAAAATTGACCTGTAAGAGTAAAACTTTATAAACTTTATAAAATATTATATTTTTTACAAATATTTGCTTTGACTTGTATAATTTTTTGAGTTGGGGTAAATTTATATTTTGTGTTTATTTTGATGAATAGGGCATCCACTGAAAATTTCTGTAAATGAGCAGAAATATACAGACTGTAAGTTGGGGGAAATAGGACCATGTGTAAATAGGTTATTGATTGTAGAGATAAATCTATAGAAATGGAAGCTTATTTCTTATCTAGTGGGTATGGGGATAAAGTGAGGTAATTAAAAGAATTCTGAAAATTAAAACTATTAGGCAAATACAGTATATTTGTAGAGTTTTTTGCATTGGGGAAAATGAATTGAGAATTTTATGAATTTCCTACTATTGTGAGTTTTGACTATATTTATGAAGTATATTTTTTCATACCTATTCAGGATACTTATAAAATATTTAATAAGATCGAAAGATGAAAGATTATATGTGTACTGAATAGATATGAAAAAGAACTATTATGAAATCTTTTAGGAAAATATGTCTATTTCTCTCCTCAGCTCACAAAAATCAAATAGTATTGAAAAAGAGTTGAATTCTCGTTATTTTTGTTTTTCACTAAAATATGAAAGTTGTTTTGTTTTTCTCTCATGTGAAATCTGGTGTTCTTCTCCAAAAGGCACATAATTCTTTTTTTCCTTTTCTTTTTTTTCTTTTTCTTTTCTTTTCTTCTTCTTCTTTTTTTTAATCTATAAGATATATTATACTGGCAAATATCAGAGTCTTGGAATCAAACAGGGTGGTCCTTCAGCAGGAAAATGGGTTGAGCTACCAATTACAAAATCTCCAAAGATCGTACACTTCTCAGTTGGACACGATGGCTCTCACGCCCTTTTAGTTGCAGAAGATGGAAGCATATTCTTTACTGGATCTGCAAGTAAAGGAGAAGATGGAGAGTCAAGTAAGTTGACTGACCAACTGGACATTCAGTAAAAATAGGGTGGAACTTATTAACGTAAGGTATATCAGTTTCAACAGCACTAACCTCACCAAGTTAATAGAGGATTTTACATTGGGACATATTCAGTTAATGGTGGTAGTGTACTGTTCCTTAAAGAACTGTGATTGCTGATTTCATTCTAGAGTTCATATTCATGAATTTTTATATGCTTTATGGATAAGTGGCTAATCATCTGTTTTATCAGTTGGTGTTATTTTTAAAAACTTATTTATTCCAATATGTTATTTTAGGTTACTCAAAATTTTGGAAGGAATATATTTTTCAGAATGAAGTAAACCTTATGGAACCTTATGTAATGATGCCAGTTATGGATCACTGTTCTTGGTGTTATTTCTCTATGATGAAAGCAAACATTCCTTAGCAATGAAAAATAAAACATTTGTTTATCTCTCATCTTTCCTATACTTCTGTTAAGTCTTCCTCAAAATATTGTGTTTTTTCTTTTTGTAACTTCTCATATACTTTATACATCGGAGCACAATGGGGTAGCATCTTATGCGATTAGGTTTGAAGTCAACATCTAATGTAAAAATCATGTATAAATAAAAGTTACCTGAAAGAAATCCCATAAAATAGCCATGAAGTGTTTTAGCACATTTCAGAAACTTCAGCACAGCCGGTTTTTCCTTCTAGTATTCAAGAACATTGTTCTTTCTTCGCTTGATTACCAGATAACATAGTTACTATATATATGTAAAGAATATATCTATAAATCATGTTATATGAAAAATTATAATGGTATTTTAAGTTCCAGAGTTATACCTAGCACAGCAGTATGTTTTTATTCTGAAAAGTATGCAAGAACTGGGATGAACTAAAGGAACAGAAGATCGATATTTCCTATCTTTTGCCATGCCAGAGATTTAGCTTTTGAGAGTAGGGGCTGCTTGAATCATCCACATTTAAATTTATTCACTCTCCCTTCATGAGTATATTTTCCTTCATTACAATTTCTCATCGACTAGCTGTATCTACTTAATACATATGTGTTGAATGAATGAGGAATGGATTTTACTTTTCAAGTTCTAGCATAAGAATACATGTGAGGTAGAAGTTGAGAGAAAAAGGGATTTTATATATATATATACACACACACACACACACACACACATATACATATGTGTGTATATGTATATATATGAATATGGAATAGTGTTGATAATGTAAATAGCTAATCTAGAGATTGGGCTCCCGGAAATTTGTTAGAAAATTGGTGTTTTCCATTGTGAATTTTAATATGCTACCAAGAAGTGGATCTGACAATGATAGCCTGAATATTAATTAACCAGATGAAGCTTTCATATTTACTCATTTTAATTGACATGTTGGGAAGCCCAGGTCTTTGTGAGAATGAATGAATGAATGAATGAATGAATGAATGTATCATAAATGCAAATAATATGTTTTTTTCTTGGGCTTTATATACAAACCATTGTTTTTATTGGTGCATAGATGCCTTAATTTAATTTAATTTAATTTAATTTTGTTTAAGCTAAGAGCAGACGACAGTCAAAACCCTATAAACCTAAAAAGATAATTAAGATGGAAGGAAAGGTCGTCGTGTATACAGCCTGCAATAATGGAAGTAGTTCTGTTATTTCTAAAGATGGAGAGCTATACATGTTTGGAAAAGATGCCATTTACTCTGATAGCTCAAGTAAGTTAAACATTTCACTGTTATGTAAAGAAAGTCCAGTACTAGACATTATGTGTTGCAAAGATATGTCTAGAAAATTAACATTTGTAGCATGCCTTCTCTACATTTTTGACATTTCTTTCCTGTCTTATTGTGGAGACTACTGTCACTAGTTTCATGCAGAGCTAATTATGGGGTTTACTTGGCTAGTGCAGCTCTTTAGCTATACTTTCTCTGGAAAGCTTTCCCTAGACCCGGTTAGATGCTCATGTGACAGCTTCCTGGTAGTTCCCTAGGGAAATGATTTTCATAAAGTAGTGATTTATACTCGATGAATTATTTATTTCCTTCCTCTGTTAGGAAGTTAGAAAGGGAATCTCATGTTTACTATATCCTCAGTGCCCAGCACAGTGTCTCGCACTTGGTAGGGTTGCCAGAACTACTTAAGTGACTGAGTGACAGAGAAACCAAAAGTTTAAATAGTGGTTATGAAGCATAGAGCTAGCCAGAGAAAGAGTTTTATATTTATAAACTCTGATCTCAAAAACTCATCAAAAACTTATTTGGTTGCTAAGTTTTCTTTCTGGCACTTAGAAATGAGTATAATGATTGCAGCAGCCCATTCGGAAGATTTTTATATGAGGTAAATATGTAAAGCCTATGAATTTTCTTGTAAAAATGAAACTAGAATTAATGACGTTTCTGATTGGAAGTTTAAATGATTGTTTCATGCTGAGGAAATGACATATATTGTACATTTATAGCAATTATATATTGAACTGTACTCACTATGTGAGTTGGCTTAATGTGGTAATATTTCGATGCTCAGTTGGCCTATGTTGGTATCAGAGTGAATCAAAATTTTGGGGAGGGCTAATGTAGAGTTTAAAAATAATATTCAGTATAATTATTGCTTGCTAAAATACTCTTGGCTAGGGCTGATTGAAACTTGTTCAGTTAGTCAAGTTTAGGAACTAGCTATGCATTGGATTGTGGAAGAAAGCATTGTAGGTTAAAAAGGATTGAAAAATACTACTTTGGAAAATCTCACAGGTTTCTACAAAAATATTATGTCAGTATACTCTGGCAAATGTTTTACTTTGTTTTGCTGAGGCAGGTCAAAGCAGGAAAAGCACGTGATTTTTAGGCTCCTTTGTTCTTGGACCAGGAAAGTTTGAGAACTAGTCACCCTTCTGAGAAATGCTGAGAGGTATTGCCATTCAGAGCAGGTATTCAGAAGAAGCTAGCTTGAGCTAATGCCACATTAAAGATTTGTTCCAAATTGGATGCTAACATTTTAAGGTTTTGGAGCTTCATTACAAAATTATTTTACTGATACTCTGCCAGTCTTTTGACCACTTATTTCCCATTTGGGTGGATTATTTTATCCTAGAACTAAAAAGTTCTGTATTGAGGTGGTCCTTTTACATTATTGGTGATGTATTAGGCTCAGAAAGGCTTTTTTGTTGTTTCTTACCAAAGTCATATCTTTCCCATAGGCTTGGTAACAGACTTGAAGGGCCATTTTGTAACTCAGGTGGCTATGGGCAAAGCTCACACTTGTGTTTTAATGAAGAATGGAGAAGTTTGGACATTTGGTGTCAATAATAAAGGACAGTGTGGGCGAGACACGGGTGCCATGAACCAGGGCGGGAAAGGTAGGTATCGAATGTGTGGTCATTAAACTGTGTGTTGTTTTTTCATTAGTTTTTCAGAACCACATGGCGAAGAATCTTACTCTTTTCAAAACAAGTGGATCTTTGATTTCATACTTACAAATTAGGAAAACCACTGAATTTTTTATTTATTTGACAGTATATCACTGGAATAATCAAATATAACCTAGACTTTTAATTTCCGAGCAGATGAGCTTGTTTACTTGTATGTTCTCCTTAACTTTATATAAAATATTATAGAATCTTTTTGCTTTAGTATTTTTAGTGACTAAATTATTCTAGAAAAGTGTACTTTTCAGACTCTTTGTTATTAGCTTTTCATACTGTATTTTCAGTTTTAAACATTGTTGGCAGCAGTCTGTGTGGCAAATTATTACCTTCCTATTTAACAGCATTTGCTTACCTCTAATATAATCAGTTCGTGACAACTAAGAATGATCCTTAAGAATACTTGACCCTTTATCAAGATCTAAATTGTAGGTGCCCTTATTCACTGTATTCTGTGCCTATTCAGGCTACTGAAAGGAAGTGAGAGATTTATCCAGGCTCGTTGTGGTATTATTTTTGAATAGTTGTGTCTGCTTCATTCTTGCTCTCAATTTTTATTTCAGTTGCTATCAATGTTATCCTAAACCTTTCATTCCAGTTTCTGGTTTTCTGTTTTTAATTTTGTGTGGGTTTGAGAATAGGAACTAAGCATTATTAGAACTAAGCATTGAACTGCATTTAGGTACAAATGAGTTTCAGGATTAATATTTGTATAAATTAACAAAAACAAGTTCATCAGGACATCAAGAGCCCACTATTTTTTTCTTTATTTATATAATTGTGTATTTAAAATACTTTAGTTTTTAAAAGAGCAAGTCTGTTAGAGCAGTACTGATTTTTTTTTTTTTTAAAGGAAGAACAGAAGAAGACAAGAAGCGAATTATTTTAAAATGGAAACCTTTTTCTTGCTAAACTAGTGAACTATAGTTTTGGATAATACCTACTTGGCAAAGAAGAGAGAACTGGTTTAGTTTTCTACTTATATATTCAGCTTATGTTTTATAAGCGTTCTGAAGTGAATAAAGTTATTATTTTGAAACTTTGATGAAAATTTGGCATACATTTACACCTATGTTATGGACTCAGTGCAAATTTTGTAATAATCAAAATAAAATTGTTAAGATTTTTTACTTAATAGAAGTCATACCCCCTGTTATTAAGTATTAAATTAGAAAGCAAGCAAAAAGTGTAAGACAATGAATACAGACTGCAGAGTCATAAAGAACATAAAGGCATTTTTTAAAGTTTCTTTTAGAAAACAGGAAAAGTACCGATATTAAAATATTTTTTTTAAAGTGTATCTACCACCATATCTTATTATTTTTCAGTGAAAAAAAAAATTATTGATAAGATTCTAGTGTCCTGTGTCCCCTACCAAGGCCTATTATTATACTCCATCTCTCTCCAGAACTAACCACAATCATGACTTTAATTGATTTCAGTCATGTTCCTATATTTTTACTTGTTCTTATATATTTTATATGTAAAATATATCACACATATATTTTAAGCATAAAAGTAAAACATAAGTGCTAATCTGTTACTCATATTTTTCTGCAAAAAAATATGTCTCACCGTTGTGCTTGAAGTATGTCCATGTTGGTACATATAAATCTAGATGATTCAAGTTAACTGCTGTGTAAAAACACCATACCACTAGCATACCACAGTTGATCCATTTTCCTGCTAAGAGAAGAGTTTATTTCTAATATTTCACTATTATAATTTTAAAATCTTTGTACACGTTTTCTGGCAAACATGTGTGAGACACCCTCTCGTGAAATTGCTGTGTTGTAGATTTCAGCTTTGCTAGATTTTTCTTGGAAGAGGTTGTACCAATTTATACTCTTACCAGTAGAGTTTGATTTTCCACATCACTCAAGTAGTTGGAATGAACAGACTCTGATTTTGTCAATGTAAGGGCTATGACATTGTATTTCATTGCAGTTTTTTTATATTGAAGTATAACATGTATGCAGAAAGATATACATATCATAAGTGTACATCTCTGTGAATTTTCACAAACTGAACACATTCATGTAATCAGCACTCCAGGAAACCCCCCTTTATTTTCCTCTCCAGTTACTGTCCTTTCCAGTTGATACCATATGTTACTTTTGCATACTTTTGTACTTTATAAATGTAATAATGTAGTTTGAACACTTTAATGTCTGGTTTCTTTTCATTCAGCTTTGTACCTATGAGATTCAACCATGTTGTTACAGTTAGTTATAGATTGTTCATTCTCATTTTTGTGTAATTATAGTATTATATCATGTGAATATACAACAGTTTTAAAATCTTTTCTGGGATTGTGAACATTCGAATAGTTTCTAGTTTTGATTATTATGAATAATATTATGAACATTTCTAGTAAATGTCAGTGAAAATGTACATTTCTTTGGGGTATATAACTAGGAGTAGAATTGCTAGGTATCTCATATTTATTTTAATTTGCATTTCCTTGGTTATAAGTAGTGATTTAGACTGTATTTTCAAACTTCTCTTATTTTGCTTGCCTTTTTCTCATTGACTTGTAGGAGTTTTTTTATGTTGTATGTGTTGCAAATATCTTTGACTAACTCGTGCATATTTTTTATATCTATTTATGTTTCATTTGTTGCATATAATTTTTAAATTTTGATGGCAAATTTTCCTTTTTTTTTTAAATAAATTTTTACTTTATGTAGTCAGGTTGGGGCCTTTTTTCCCATAAGAATTAAAGTCAGTTTTTCTGCTTGGCATTTGTGATTGGGATTGCTTTGAATTTAGAGATTAATTTGAGGATAATAGTAATAGTACTGTTGGGATAGTTAAATGGGTAATACATGTAGACCTAGGCACAAATAAGTATTCAATGTATTTTAACTATTGTTATTTTTGTTATTTAACATACAGCCATTTAGGCCTTCTTCATTATTGCTTTATTCTAATTCCAGGCATACGTAGTTATCTAGTACTTGGTTATCTAATTTTCCAGCCTGTCCATAGATTAGAAGGGATGAAAATAAAATAAAAAGGCTGTATATTCTATGAGTTCATTCCTTGAATAGAAAAACCTATACTGAGTCTAAGTATAAGTGGTAATAGGTTGACTAAAATAAGGGATAAAGTGAGCGAGGTATAACCTTGGCTTTGAGGATCTAAGTCTAGTAGGAAAGACAAACATAAAAAATAATTTCTTGATTCCCACAGATTTTCTCTTTTATTATATGCTCTCGTAGCACTGTATGTTTCTTCATAATCCTGTTATAGTTGTATATTTATACTCTTCTATATGGCTATTTGATTATCATGGATCTTTCTCACTAAGTTATAAGCTTTATAGTAGCTCATTATCATAGTCCTCAGTTCTTAGAGCAGATGTCTACAAACCATAACCTGATGCCATATCTGCTCAGTGGCGTGTTTCTGTATAGCCCTCCAAGGTAAGAATGGATTTTACATTTGTAAAGGGTTATTTTTAAAAATGTGACAGGGACTTATGTGGTCCACAAAGCCTAAATTATTAACAGTATGGCCCTTTACGAAAAATTTTGCTGACTCTGCCTTAAGGTGAAATATCTGGGGCATAGTAGGTGTTCAATCATAATTTAAAAAAAAAAAAAGGTTGAAGGAATTATAACAAAAATAAGTAATAATCGAGGTGTAAACGGGTTTTAAGAAAGTAGTGACTCTGGAAGAAGTGGTAAGTGCTTTCATAGGAAATGACTTCTAAGCTGAGTTGTTGAAGGCTGAAAAGGAGTTTCTCTGGTAGATGAGGTAGAGAAAGGCATCTGGTAAATGAGATAGAATCATGCAGATGAAGCAGAAATGACCAAAGGCCCGGAACATGTGAAAGGACACAGGATGTTTAGAAAGCAGAGGATATTTAGGTTCAGGTAGAGTGTAGTTTGCATGGAAGAAATGAGATTGGAAAAAATTGGAAGCCATTGTGTGACTGTATCTTGCTGAGGAGTTTTGTTCTTTTAAAAACCTTGGAAAGACATTGGAGCTTTGTAAATTGTCAAGTCATAGGATCAAGTATGTTTTAAGTAGCTGATTGCTAGCAGTGGGAGGATGTTCTGGAGGGGAGGGACTCTTGGCTTAGAGTGTGGTTAGGGGACTTCGGTCTGTTGAACAAAAGTGTTGGCTGTGAAGATGGAAAAGAGAGACTAAAATCAGAAAAAATTAAAAGTGTGATTGACAGAAAATTATAACTAAGAGATATTCCTGCTGCCCTTGGTTCTTTTTGCAGAATGGAAATAGAGCATTTATTAATGGTCCCTAAATTTTATTTTTGTTGCTCTTAAATTCTAGCATTCCTTTGCATATTCACTTGGATTAACACATTTTTAATTGGGAAATATAATTATCAGTTTTTTAGACATGGGAAGTAATCTACATAAAAATTATAAATTGATCCATCAAATAGGATTTGGAGTTGAAAATATGGCCACAGCAATGGATGAAGACCTGGAAGAAGAACTAGATGAAAAAGATGAGAAGTCCATGATGTGTCCTCCAGGCATGCATAAATGGAAGCTAGAGCAGTGCATGGTGTGCACTGTCTGTGGAGACTGTACGGGTTATGGAGCCAGCTGCGTCAGTAGTGGGCGTCCAGACAGAGTTCCTGGAGGGTAAGAAAAAGATCGATACTGAGGAAATAAAATATTTGTAGAAAATATTCCAGAGTATTCTACTATGTTGTGTCTTAAAGGCATATTGGCTTGTGCTTATAATTTTTATAATTGTTCTCTATTATAGTGATTTCTAGTTTGGTGTCATTTTTATTTAAGTTGCTTTTCTTTCATTTGATTAATTTAAACATTATTTAAAAACAGGTCGTAAACTTCTTCAAAGCTTGGATTGCGCTTTCATTTGTATTCTCTTCCTAAGACTGCTTAATGCAAAATGTCTGTTCATTTTCGTTGAACAGAATCTTTTCTGAGTAGAATTGTCAACTATCATGGAGAATACTTGATTAGGGATATATAATTTTCTTTTAAATTAAATTTACCATTCTCAATTTTAGGAGTTCTAGGACCTGTCACTTCTAAAGTTGCTTTATACCTGTTATCGTCATTCTTTTTATGCTTTGTTGGACTATTTTTGGGGGGCAGTCCTATATTGTCATTTTAAAGATGATGTATGAGTTTGGCAGAATCAGAATACAGCCTTTTCCCTAGAATGTGGGGAGAATTTTGATTCTTATTTTTGTGTTGCCATTTATAGCCAGTATAACATAATGCGGTATCCTTTGTGATATCAGATTGATTATGATAGACCTTTGTATTATGATAGATCTATTCTTTGTAAGATCAGGTTAATTATGATCATTACCTAATTATGGAAAGTAAGAAGAATCTTGTGAAGAAAAGCCCAAAGTGAGGACAGCCTTCCCCTACCCCTCCCACCACCTCCGACCTCCCTATTTGACAACTTTTTAGTAGTCAGGTACTTCTTCTCAGATAATTTCTGAATCTCCTATGAGTATATTCCCTGGTTTACACTAGGCCTAACAGTGAAATAGATCATATATAACAGACCTTTTAGGCTATTGAAATATTAGGATTTTTAAATAATATATTTTATTTGCATTTTTAGCCTATGTAAAAATATTTTGACTCTCTTTATCAAAGGATAATATTTCTTCTACAAAAAAGTTAAAATTTATCTTCCTGGATCCCTCTCAGGCTATTTCCATTAAAATTAAGTGTCCCCAATCTCAGAACTTAAGCAAATGATAAATGTCATAAATAAATTTATAATTCTCTGGTTCTTCCTGAAATTATTCTTTTTATATGCTTTTCCCTACAAATTTGCTGTCAGTTTCCAATAATTATTTATTGCTCTAAATGGATATTACCTAAGTCCAATAATTTCTTTATTAATGAAGCAGAAATGAATATATGAATAAAGTCAGCATAAGAATATGTGCCAGGACATTAAGCACTATTAAAAATGACTTCAGGTATTATAAAGTTGTGACTATATAGCTTAAGTTAAATTTAGAATTAAACATTATTTTCTAAATAGTGCCTACAGATAATTAGCAGGGCGTATTAATTATGTCAGTTTTTACTGTTGTAGTCAGTGACCCTCCAAACTGTCAGTAATGCTTGCATTTAAGAGCCAGGAATTTCACAGGGCACCTTGCTGTCTTTCAGAACTGCTGCCAGGTAGACCTTTCATCTTTTACTTCTGCAAATTTGGATAACTGGAAGCTCAACAAAGCTGTCAAAAGTTTTTAAAGACTGATTCAGCGAATAATGTTAAAGCTACAATTTCTACATCTATAAAATGTCTGGCTAAGATAGTTGTTCACTGATCCTCTTACCAACTTCTGGTAGTGTTCTTGTCTTCTTTATGTTATAATCAAATGCCATACTCTTATTTCACAACTGATATGAAAAGGTCAAAGAGGAAAAATAACAGGTTAGATGTAGTGAAAGGAGCAAATGGGAGATGATAGCATATAAAGGAGAGGAAGGAGAAAGGAGTCATAATGTAAGAAGCTGACAAGCTGGGCTCATTCATTGAAGGCTGCTCACACCTCCCTTCACTTATCTGGTAGATAGAAATGTCTGGTTGCTTGTTCGTTTATCAGTCAAATCATCCAGACCACTTACTAGTAAAGCTACTGGTGCTTCACTTTGAAAATATTTGTTAATAGAATCTTTGAAGATGTTTGAAGAATAAGTTACCTTCTGTAGAAATATACCAACTATGCCTCTGAGATGCTTAATAAACTTTTGTTTTCAGTTATTCATCTGTTCATACCTTTTCTTAAAAATCACATCTTGATCCTGATTTCATTTAACTTAATCTCAGAAATGCAGAAAAGATGTTATAGAAAAGAGTTTTAAGGCAAGAGTAGAAGGATTTCAGTTAATTCTTTTCTCTTTTTTTTTATTTTAGGATCTGTGGTTGTGGTTCTGGAGAATCTGGCTGTGCTGTGTGTGGATGTTGCAAGGCTTGTGCAAGAGAGTTGGATGGCCAAGAGGCAAGACAAAGAGGAATTCTTGATGCGGTGAAAGAGATGATACCTTTAGATCTTCTGTTAGGTAATTTGCTTGATTCTACTAAACTCGGTAATTTGGATAGTTTAAACAATTTCTATTAGATATATGTTAGAAAATTAAATTAATAGTTAATTATGCAATACTGCTTGTATGGTAACTGATAGTATGTCATTAATTAAGGAATGAGATTTTTTTCTTTTTAGCTAAGATTATTGCTGTAAAAATAATTTGTGTTTTAGACAGTATTTTTGTTAACTTTTACTTTCTTGAATATCATATGGTTCTCTTATATCTATTATATATGTGTATATACACATGTATGTGTGTGGTGCACACACAGACACACACACACGTATCTGTATATATTATTTTGTCAATCATCCAGCTGTCCCAGTACCTGGGGTTAACATTGAAGAACACCTTCAGTTACGACAAGAAGAGAAACGGCAGCGAGTAATCAGGAGACACAGATTAGAAGAAGGAAGAGGTAAGAGGTAGCCGCAGAAAGTATATGAAAATCCCTTTTATTACCCTATACTGAGACCTCTGAAAAGTTTACAGAATAGGCTGATTTGGTAAGAAATAGAAATTAAAGTTAGTAATATTCTAGTAACTCATGAAAATAATGTGAAAATATTCAGAGTATTTATGATTGTGCTGATAACATACATTTAATTCAATAGGGTATTTATCACATAAGTCAACCATATTAAGAATTTTTGTGCCACTTGCCAGGCGCAAAAAAATTATTAGTGATAGCAACTTTTTTAAAAAACATGAATTCTAAGAATTTATTCTTCACCCAGATTTTGTATTCATCTTTGTAACCATAAACAAATTAGTTTAGTATAGTATTGTATTTTGTTTTCTTAGTCATTTATAATCATTATCATTTGGGCGTAGTCCTACCACTCTTTGTTATAATCCAGTGCATAATTATGCTTTTATGTGTCTTTTTTTTTTTTTTTTGGAAAAAGCTTATTCTGGTTATATACAAGAATGGTAAGTTGGAGAGTTTGCAGGTTTTAATTGCAAAGGTAGATTTACTATTTATCTTTTCCTCATTGTTAATGATCATTTCTCATCCTAAAAATACATTTAATGGTGGTTTTAATAGGTATTTAGTATCTATCCAACAAGCAGAGATAAATATAAGTATTTTTAGTAATTTTTAGTAATACTTATATTTAGTAATACGTCTATTTTTGCCCAAGAGAATCTTCATTGTAGGATTAAGGTAGAGGTCTGTGATTTTATTCCTCTGCTAGACAAAATCTTGATTAGAAATATTTTCTGATATTGTATATTTTAAATTCTTATTAGAAATGACATGATGCTTGATGCATGAGATAGAACCTATTACCCATTTAACCATCATTACAATTTTTTCTAGGCATCTTTTTTTTTTAATGTAAAATAGGATAAGTAGTAAAATATATAGTACACATGGTAAATTCTGTTTTTATTTAATTTATAAAACATGTTTGGAACTTGAGGATTGTTCTTTACTAATAAACAATGTTGATGAATTGATACAGTGAATATTTGCAGTTAGTTTGGCTTTGTTTACATGAACTTATTGCCTTTAAAGGTTATTTTAATGAGAATAATGTATAAATATATGGGGAAATACACATTAAATGTTAAGTAGAAAATAGGGTAAATTTTAAGTTCTGGTTATTTAAGACATATAGTAATTGAGTGATAATTCCTTTATGTTAATTATATGATTTGCTTAAAGTTAATTATCAGTGTACCTTTTTAGTACCTGTTTTTTCCTTTTTTTTTGAAAATACTAGGTTGAATCATATGAATTGACCTACCAAACTCAGCAGTTTCTTATGTTTCAGCCAAAGTATATAGCAAATCCTTATGATGACATATAATCACTTGTCTAATACTCTGTACCTTGTTAATTTTTTTCTTTTTCTATAAAAAGCTGTTCTTCTCTAGCCATAATATATTTCTGCATATCAGAAGTAAAAGGACATTGATTATGCATTTTGTTATTCAACAAAACTTTGTGATTGCAGAATATTCTTTATCCATTTATTTTAAAATGTGTCATAGACCTTTAAAACATAAACTCTAACCTTTTAAGGTTAAAAAATTTATTTAAATATTTATAGAAATTATATCTGACCTTATAAACACAGTCTTAGGTTCCAGGCAGTTGGTGTATATTTTGTGACAAATTAATTTCATATGCAGTCAATATACTGAAAAATTTATTCTGATTATTGGTGCCCAAAAATTGTCTTATATTTTGGTTGAGCTTTCTGACACATATCATCCTCTTTCATTTATGTTAAAACAGAATGTGTAGTAAATACATCTTTTCTTGATGGGTTAGAATCTTCATTATGGACCTTAATTTTTCATGGTACTGAAATTTGGGCATATTAGAACCATGTCCTTGCTTTGCACAGTCACTAGGGTTACTGTGGAATCATGCAGTGAGGACATAGTTCCAATATGCATGAGTTTCAGTTAACGCGGTACTGTGCAAAGGGAAGCCTACTTACAAAGTTTATTTTGTACAAATACTTTTAAACAAGAATTCTAATTATATCAATTTTTAAAAGTCAAACTTCAGATTCTTATTCAGTGACTTTGGAAAATTATTTTACTATAAAACAATACCACGATACGATACTTTTATAATCTTTATTTTCCGCCTCAGCATTTCGTTATAAGCAATTTTATAAGAAAACAAGTTTTTATAAGAAAACAAAATGTACACAATTGGATAGGGGAATAAACTGGAATGATAAATACCAAAATGATAATAGTGATTTTTCTTGAGAAATGAGTTGTTCTTTACAATTTTTTTTCTAAATACTCTTCAGTATATGCACATTACTTTATAAACAAAATAAGAGTTATGTTTTAAAACCGAAGCCATTGTTTATGTAAAAATATAGATTGGTTCAGAGACACTTACATTTTACCTTTGTGTTTTAAAAAATACATATATTTTAATTGGATGGAGGAATCCCTTTCAGGTACTATACTTTTCATTATTTTTAGACAGTGGTTTTCAAAGTGGTCTCAAAGGGACCAGCATCACTTGGGCACTTGTTACAATTTCCTGTTCTCAGGTTCCACCCCAGATTGACTGAATCAGAAACTGGGGAATGAGGCCTAGCAAACTGTGTTTGAACAAGCCCACCAGGTATTCTTACGGTGCTGAAGTGTGAGAACCACTGCTCTAGGGCAGTAGTGTTCACAGTGTGTTCCATGGACTGCTACCATCAGAATCAAGTGGGTCTAGTGAAGCAGCATTTCTGCCTGAGGGTCCTGGATACAGATTTGAGTCCCATGCTCATTGTCATAGGGCACTTGTTTGGCACTGTGCTAGAGAGGATTGTTAGTCTTGTTTTGTCACCATGAGGAACAGATATATTTTTAGTGTTCCAACTGCCACACATTCTTGTCTTTTTTTTTTCTTGGCGTATGCTTGTTACTTTTTAGATACTAACAGTTTAGTAATATGTTAGTAATTATGCTCATTAGTAATTTGGCTTTTACTTATGATGAAATTTCAGAACTTTATGATTATGTTATGTTAAATTATTTTACTTGATTTAGCTATCTCATCTTATTTACCAAGTTTGTGTTGTTTTAGAGTTGATCAGAATTTAGGATCTCACTCTCGCATTAAAGATTTACTAAGTCAGTCTTAGGGCCGATTCATATCATTTAGTTGCTGTTTATGACACAAAGTCTCTATAATGGAATGTGTTGAAACCCCTAAAAGCAGTCTTATTACTGTTTTTTGATAAATTTGGAACTTTGTCTTTAAATATGATATTAATCTTCTGCATATTTTTCTTAAATATATGTTCTTAGGTAACAGTAGTATTTACAGATTTTATTTCAATGACGTTTGTGATAACTTTAATTTGTTTTTTAGATTACACAGGATTGATCAATGTATAAATTCTGTGAGACTTGTATTAAGTTTATAAGTGAAATAGAATTTTTCAGTATAACTCTCAAGTCATCAGGTGGTATCAATGATCTTATCTTTGTATTCCTTCTTGGCTCTTTATTATAAGGAAAACTAAGCTCAAATAATGTTGGCTATTTTTCCTTCTTTCTTTTCACTCTAAATGTCAAATCAAAGTTTTATAATAGTTAGCTGTAGATGCGGTGACCTTTTGTTTTGGTTTGCCTGGGACAGTCCTATTTTATGCCTCCTGTTTGGGCATATTTCTTAATAGTTCCCTCAGAATCTCTTTTGGATAATAAGTTATATGGTTAGTGTAGCTGTATAGCATGGTGGTTAAGAGCATGGGCTCTGAAGTTAGACTCTGGTTCAAATCCTGACTTCTTAACTTTTACTGGGGATACTTTACCTTGGAATTTAACTATGCCAGTTATATCACTGACTGAATTTTATGTTTTCTATATTTGTTTAATGTTACAGTATATACATTTTTATATTTGCTTGTGTTTTTTCCCTTGCCTTCACATTTTCCTCTACCAGGCAAATGAGGTCTAGTCCAATGGGTATACTTCCATGTCTTAATCCATTATAATGTAATCATGTGCAGATATCTACACGTGTGAAAGTATAGTCATATGTTTATTTTACAAAGTGGCATTATATATTACAATGCTTTATAACATCTTTTTCTCATTTTATAATACAACATGAAGAACATACACTAGGTCAGTCAATATGGATCTGCCATATTCTATTTAATAGCTACCTAACATATCATAATATGGCTGTACTACAGTTTATTCAACCGTTATTTCGTTGATGGGCATTTGGTTATTTTCAGGGTTTTGTGGGTTTTGATATAATAAATATTCTTAAACTTGAAGCCATATGTATTAGATTTTTTATTTATATAGTAAAGCTTCCCAGAAATAAAATATCTGGGCCAGAGAATGTTTGTTTTAAATTTTAATAGACATTTTAAATTGTTTTTAAAATATTATAGGAATTTATCTTCTCCAGACTAATGTATGAGGGTGGCATTTTTGCAAAACAATTAGTAGTGTTATCTCTTTTCTAATTTAAATAACACAAAAGCATTTTCTGTGTAAAATTTTTCATAAATCTCATTTTAGTGGCCAAATATTCCATTGAATGGATATATCATAGTTATTCATTATGCTCCAATTTGGATTTTTAATTTTTGTTACAGTAAGGTTATAGTAACACCTTTGATCTGAAAATAAAAATAAATATATTTCAGAGTTTTCCTTAGGATAGATTTCTTGATGTACAATTACTGGGCCAAAGCATACTAATAATTTTTAGATTTTTGAAATGTATCACCAATAACTTTTCTGAAAAGCTTGTCCTATTTCACACTGCCACTTTTTCCAGTCACCCCTTTCCACCTACCTGCCTGTGGATGTTCTCTGAAAAACCTATTGTCTACACGTGAATGAGGAAGCTTTTGAATATCTAAATCTTTTCTTTCACTCTCCTGTTTCATTCACTCCTCCTCCCACTAAACCAAATAAACCAACAAGTTATGGTAATTGTGCTTTCTTAATTCTATTAAAAAAAATTATTAAAGCTTTTGAATTGTCTACTTCTTTAGAATGCCACTGTTGTTCCTTCCCTTAGCTCAGTCCACTTCTGTTCTTTGTCTGAATTACAGCAAAAATGATCCTATAAATGGTCTTACCCTCAATTTTATCTTCTTCTAAGCTATTGTCCACTTTCTATCCAGAATAGTTTTTCTGAAATGCAGAATGTTTTTTTTCTAAAAGCACTCTTCTGTTTAAAACCAAAAAACTATTCATAGTTCTCAGAGTGAATTCCACATTTTATCTCTGCAGCTTCATCTCTTTATTACTCTTCTTCCTATTCCCTGTCTCTAAACATTTTTTTCCTATATCTCTGAAACTTCATAGTACTCCATACCTTTTTTATTAGGTCTCAGCTTGTGTGTTTTTTTCCTATTTTTGTATGATGAAATTTCTTACTTTCCCATCCTCAAGGCTTGCTAGCTGCCCCTCCAGTGTGCTTAATTTTATCATAGCACACTGTCGTAATTTCTTATTGAGATGTGTGTAAATTCTTCCTACCCCCAGTAGACTGTGAGCTTCTTGAAGCAAAGATGGTGGCTTGTTTATCCAAGGACCGAGCCTGGTGCCTGAAATTGGTCAGTACTTAATATGTCTTTGTTGACTAATTGAAAACATTTCACAGACTTCTCATCACCTCTACAATGAAGTTTCATGGTATAGAAAGATTTTACTTACTTGTTTTTTGTATACATCTCCAAACTCATTTCCCACCACTTTCTGCTTTGTAACCCTATATTCCATCCATTTCAGCTCTGTGTGTTTTTAACGAATATACAGATTGTTGTTTAACATCCTCATGCTTTTATAAATTCTATTCCTTTTACCTTTAATGCCCTCTCTTCTTTTCCTCCTCTCTTGACAACCTTTTTCTCATTCTTTGAAATTTTTCTGTTTTACTCAAATTCATTTGATCACTTTTCATCCTTTAGAATATACTGTATACTGATTTCCTTTATAACGTTTATCACAACATATTGTTATTCTTTGTTTTTATTTCTGTCTTCTCTATTAGACTGAATTCCAATGAGATCTTTGTCTTTGTCATTATATCCATGATACCTAGTTCTTATTACATTAAAAATAATAAAAATGTTTGGTAAATAAATGAATGACTATATTATGTTTGTAAGAAAAATTATTTTAGTCTATGAGATACAGAGTATTTTAGAACCTGATAGCCTAGTATTATAAATGGTGATTTAAATTGAGCTCGGATGGTATACTTTTTAAGTGTAATTGCCCATGGGCCTGCTAGATTTATATATCAAAAGACTAATAAGATTGAATTTATTGAGAAGTTAGATAAATATGAATATTATGGGTGTACTGTGTTTATGGGAAGAAATATCCCAAGCAGACCACAGAGATAAGAAAATGGTAATACAACTTAATATTGTTATTTTAATATTTGCAATTCTTTTGTGTAGTTGGAAGGTGTTTTTTTAGAGTGATTTATATTATCTGCTTTAGTAAATCAGTTGAAAATTAATGCATGTTGAAGAAATAAGATATTTTGTTGATATTCAAATTATATCTCATTATTACATTTTAAAAAATGGAGCTCGGTTTATATATTCTTAGCTTAAAAATAATTGGTACCGTATTGCTAGGAAATAATATTTAATTCTAACATTAACACATTTCTATCTGTAGTAATAATAGAATATGTTATTCTTGGATTTTAATAGAATTAGTGCTCCTTGTATTTTTGTATATATATAGAGACATAATTAAAATATTTTTTTTCTACCAATTTTTTAATGTTTAATGAAGGGTACTTTGGTATTTAATTTGACATTTGTTAGATTTTATAACAGGACAACAGTTTCATTTTGTTCCATTTTGTTCCATTGTTAGAAAAATTAATTATAGCTGAAGATCTGTAGGGAATCACAAAGAAAATTACTTTAATTAAAAATATTTAGTGCTTATATACTGTCAATTTTCTTTTCAAATACTGGTAACTTCATTATCAAATTTAGAGTGTTTTGGAATTTGCAGGCATTTTCGATGTTATTAAAATCAAGGAAGCTATAGTTCTGTTCTATATGAAAATATCTGAAAATTTAAGGTATAATTTAAAGTTTCTTTTCAAGCTAAATGATAATGGGAAAAAGCAGTTTTTAAATGTTATTGAAATTAATTTGGCCATACATTTTTTTCCTTGAATACTATGCAAGTGGAAATAACTGTAATCTATGTGAGTATATATTTGTGTATGTATATATACATTCATAGTGGAGCTTCAGAAAGAAACGATTTTATGAGAGATGATTAATGTTCCATAAATGTTACTGGGTTTAGAGTCCCCTTTTCAGCATAAATGGGAAGCTGTTTATTCTTGTTCTGATTTTGTGTAAGTGTTTAAAGTTAGATTTATCATTTTTAGAAAAATCAAATCAAATAGAACTACAATTCTGTCTTTATAAAACAGTGATTTTCTATATATACATATGTGTGTGTATATGTGCTTGTATCAGATCACAGTAATTTTTGTTTTTGTTTTGTTTTTGGCCATCTTGTTTTCTTGCCTCTATGACAGAATGCAGTTAATAACATTTATCTTGGTTTTGTAGCAAGACTGATATGGGTATTAAATCTTGAAGACCTTATTTAAATTTAATCATTAATTTAAAAAATTAATTGGTTTTTGGTATTAAAATAGGTAAGGTATTTGTTTTTCATAAATGGTTAATGAGTTTGAATGTATGGTGTTAAAAATATTTGTAAAATAAAATTTGTAAGAGAAAATATTTTAGTTTAATTATACTTTCCGATTATTTATTTGAGACTATTCGTAACTACCTGATAATTTTATAGGTATAAAAAATAGAATCTGACTATATAAACTATAAGATATTAAAGATATTTAAGATATTAAAATTTGTGTGTGGAATGGTGAATAGGTTATGGTTGGGGGTGGAGGGTTTATCGGGAGAAAAGTATGATGTCCAAAACAGTAAAGAATAAATTTCCATGCTTTTTAGTTTGAATTATTTTTGTTCATTGTAGTGTTTTCATTTTGTGAGCTTTTCTATGCACATACAAAATGTTTCTCCTCAGGCCCCCTTGTATTTGCTGGTCCTATTTTTATGAACCATCGAGAACAGGCTCTAGCCAGACTCAGATCCCATCCAGCACAGCTAAAGCATAAACGGGACAAGCACAAAGGTATTTGGTCTTCCTTATCAACTAGGTGGGATACTTTCCCAATTTCTTCCACTCATTTGAATTTTGTCTCTGGGAAAATGCACAACCCTAATTCTTCTACTTTGCTTCTGTCATTATTATATAGCCTGAGGAGAAAGAACATGCTGAAAACTTGTACTGTTTGTCAATGACTATCAAGTTTATTTCACTTTTTTGTTAACTTTAAGAAGACATTTTATAGTATATCTTTTTGTTTTCCATTTCTTTTCAAATTTAATAATGTTAAGTGAAGGTGGAAAAAGTAATTATTGCTTTCTATTTTCATGCTTTATTATCTATTCTTAGATGACTGCCATCTGGCATTTTACTTTCTTTAAATGCTGTTTATTTGCTTTAGAATTAACAAGATTACTAAATTCAGTGTATAAAGTGATAATGAGTCAACTGCTATTGCATTTTTCCATTGTTTTAATATCAAAGTTTTTATACACAACACACATGAATTGTTCGATATTTGAGGTTCCAATCATGATATAGGTATAAGCAAAGAGTGAGTTATGGAGACCTATCGTAGTCCTCAGAAACTGTCAGAAGTCCAACAAGTTTGTGAATGACTGGGAATCTATCTATGCACAATTATTTCTGGCATTAGAGTTATGGATTAATTAAAAATATTCTTAAATCAAACTTATTTTCTTTATAGATTATGGATCAACTAAGATCAGGAAATAATTTAATACAGAGAATTTATAAATTTACATATAAATTCTGCCTTGAATCCTGGTATGTGAACAGGGGCTCTTTGACCAGAATAAGTTACAATTGCTATTTTCTCAAATGCCGAAGATAAATCCCAGCAAGTAGAACAGAAAGTTTTAAAAACACATATTTCACATAGTCAAATTAAGCTAACATTTTGTGTTTTTTTTTGCTATAAAACTGTTGACTAATTTCATGATTAAACTTTCACATACTACATATTACAATCAACTTTATTTTTATTTGTCTCTATCAGTTTGCCACTCAAAGCAAAAACACAAACAAAACAGACAAAAACCTATTTTTACTAAAAACACAAATAGAGTACTACTTAAGATATGTTCTGTAGAATTAAAAATTGAGAGTATTTTAAATCTGATGTGATTAACCATAGTAAAATTTATGATTGCTTTATTTACTGAGTGCTCTAACAATACCATAAATATTTAAATATGAGGAACAATATTTTGGGTATGCTCTGTAAATTATTTTAATTATTGCCAGAATCGTTGATCTCATATTTTCTACTATGCCACTATTAGATTAGATTTTCTCAGTGTCTTTTTCCCCCCCCGGTTATATAAAAGTGAAGTTTTTTCCAGTATTTTACCTGAGGTTAAATACATTTCATGAGAGAGTTTAAACCTTTTCGGGCTTCATATTGATATCTTGTAGACAAACATCTTTATTTTTTTCCTCAGAATTTTAAAATGAAATGCTAAATGGAGACAAATCTTACAAACGTTTTTATAATGTCACAATGATTAGCAATAGAAATCACTCAACAATAACTAGCCTCACTTTTACCTTGTCTGCCACAGGGTAATTTTATAACAAGACTCTGAATATTTGTAGCAACCTGTTTGGAAGGACTTATTTTATAGTATTACAGGGGTTTTTTTTGTTTGTTTGTTTTTTGTTTTTTTTTAATTAGATTGTATGGTTTTATTCAATGAAATAATTTCATCTCTTTACCACCAAAATATAAATTTAAAGTGTAAGTAATGGTGCCCTATTTGATATAGAGTATTAACTTACCACTTACTAATTCCTGTAGACCCACAAATTCTCCCTACTCCCTTTACAGTCACTGTCCCTGTCATTTAATCATTTTGCCATTCACTGCTTTTTACTGTTGCTACATACAGTGTCTTTTAATACATTTTTTTTTGCTATATATATATATATATTTTCTCTTTTTTCTTACCCTATTTGTCTTCCACTGAGATATTCATTATTTTAATTGCTGTGTTATGTCTTACATTTACTTATGTTGGTGGTAAAAATTGTAGGATGAAAACAGTTAAAATTTTCTAGATTGTGCCTTTTTCATGGGGGTGTGTGGAGGGTCAGAACTGTGGATTTATTGTTAACAGGAGTGAGCTCTAAGATGGAAAGTTGGAGAGCTTCTGGGAGATTGGAGAAAATTCAGAGAAGGTCACGGAGTACATCCTATACAGGCAAATTTTGACAAGAGGCAAAATAGAGTACTTAAGGCTGAATCAATAAATATATAATTCATATAAGATATAGTAAGTTATTTTAAAAATGTAACCAGAGACTATATTTCAAACAGATAATCTGAGTTAACATTTTGTTTCAGCTGTTCGGTGCCTTACATAGAAAAAGATTTTAATACAGTATTACTAATTAGGAACATTTGAATTACTCTGATAGTCTTGAAATCTATCTTGAAGTGACTGATATGAAAACCCAGAAGTACACTGATAAACATCTGTGTGATTCTGATACCTGTTTTCTGTTTAGAAATGGTGTGGTGTGTTGGAAATGTTATGCCTTCAGAATTACGCTTCAGTTTTAATCCTAAATTTGTCATTTACTAGAACTATGTGGCCATTCATAAATTCCTTAATTTCTTTGACTTTAGTTTTTTATTTTAAAAATAAGAATGATAATTCCTAACTGATTATGTAAATATGAGGATTAAATTAAGATATAGATGTGGATGTTTATAAATACATTTATATATTCTTTGCAAATAGAAATCCTCTATGAATACGGGCTTTAATTCTTCAAATTGAATTCCTTTCTCTTATAGAATCATTTTAAAAGTACAAAATTCGAGATTTCTTGAATGCGTAATTAGTTTATATTTACAAAAGATTTAAGATGTCAGACATTTGGTGGTGGTAAAATACATGAGTCTTATTTTCCATCAAACTCCAAAACTGCTCTACCATTTATTCCTTTGGGCTGGTTACTTAATTCCTCTAAGCTTTGATTTTCACAGCTGCAAAATTAAATAACAATACCTATTGATTAAAGAAAGCAACAATAGTGATTATTTATTGAGCACTTTTCTTGTTATTTCACTTCATCTTCATAAGAACCTTGTGAGGTAATGTACCATTATTGCTATTTTAATAGCTGAGAAGGCTAAGATTTACAAAGTCCAGTGTCCAGTTGTCATACAGCTCTCTAATAGTAGAGCCAGGATTCCATTCCAGCTCTGTTGGGCTTTTGTGCCCAAAAGCACTTATCCACTGTGCTATTTAAATTTGCAGTGTTTAGCACAGAGCAAGTATTTAGCAAATTGAGTTGCTACTGCTTTGCTGTTTATTTCAGTGATTTTGCTTAAAGTACTCACTCTGTTCTGTGATACTTTTTGTGACATGCACAACCATAAGATTACTCAAAAAAATGTAGATTTAAATAAAAATTAGAAAGCTAAGTTTTTTAAATACCCAGTCCTCTTTGTGTATACACAAATATGTATACACACACACACACACACACACATATACACACACAATATTTTACTATCTCTCAAACTTTATACCTATATAGTTTCAATATCACATATGTGTGAACATATTTATATTAGGGAAAATATAGATATGTTCATATCTACATGGCCATTTTTAAGAATATTCAGATTATTTTTCCTACAAATCTGAGGTTAGTTTTATTGCTGCTCATTAACACTTTACTGAGTAGTGGGCTCGAGCAGAATTAATCTTCCCGAATTTCACTTGCCAATTCTTGGAATTTACACCAAATTTTTGGCTATTTGTGAGGTACCTTGTTTTCTTTGATAGACTTTTGTAAATTTCTAAATTATTAGAATTGTACTTGATTTTTAATTGTCTTCAAATACCAGATACGAAATTATATTTTTTAAAATTCTGCCACTGCTGCTGATAATGATTAAGAACCTTAGTCCTATTTTTACTTGTAATTATAATATTTTCACCATTTATAATAATCAAGAAATTATTTTATATAGATACAGGTTTGTTTCGATGAACTTGAACAAATGTTTCTAGTTATTTTTACCTTTAAATAATAGCTACAGTTCTTTTAATTACCATGGTTTTAATCAGTAAATTACTAGACATTTTTTTTTCCTCCTTCCCTGATGCTATATCTCTATTGTGGGATTTGTATCCATATTTAATCTTTAACTCAAGAGAGAGGGCAAATTCAAAAATAAAAGATTCTAACTAGGCATCAATCCATTTATATAACATGGAAAGATACTTGTAATATTGAATTTAGTTAAGTCTGGCCAAATCATGAACATCATTTGTTTTCTATGTTAAACCAGATTTGGTTTGAATAATTAGATATTTCTACCAATTGAGATAAAGCTGTGAAATTTCTGTACATCTGTCATCTTATTTGTATAGTGTTTGGAAGCTGCTTATTCTCTTCTGTATAGGCTCTTGTTTATATTTAACCATTCCACTGCCTTTTAAGATGAGGAGTCTTTGAATTAAGAGTATATTTCATTTTAGGTGGAATGAAACCAAATGTTCTGGGTTTTTTTGTGTGTTGTTTTTTTTTGTAGCCCATTTATTCTTGCAGCTTTAATTTAGCAAACCCACATTAGATAATTTAGCAGAAGAGGAATCATATTTTTATCCTATTATAGTAAAACCTCTCACTAATTCAGAATTTATGATGCAGTATTTGTGATCTTTTTTGAGTAAAAATTCAAAATAATTTCTTCCTCTGAATTTTCAGGGTCATACTTATAAGGGGAAACCTGTCTAAAATCACTAGCTTTTCAAACCAAGGGCTCAAGAAATGAAGGATTCCTTCAACGTGCCTTCAACCTCTGGGTCCAGCAATTAATTCTTGTATGTTAAAGGACTTTCATGTTTATGGTACATTTTTATGTAATATAGGCCTATTTTGAATTATAATGTAGGTAACCACCTTTTATTTATTGTAGCATTTATTTTAATCTGTAGTCTGTACTGCTTAAAGGTATTAAAATTGAATTTTTACCTAAATGTTCTATGATAAAGACCTTTTCAATAAGTCGTATAGGACAACCCATTCCACGTTATTCCGAATTAGTGAGGTTTTACTGTCCTAGTGTTATAAGGAGTTTAAAGCTTTTCAAAACGATAGTCATTTAGCTATAGAAAGTTATGTCATAATTTAGGCCAATTTTGTCTTACCTGGATGTTACTAAAGATTAGAAATATTAGATAAAAAAGAAAGGATAATGTGAACATGAAATAATTTGATGTTATTCTGCTTATTCTAAAATGGGCAATGAAAATGCAGAATTAATAGGTATGTCTGTAGATCTACATGTGTATCTTCATATCGTACACACATACATAGAGTTGCTACTCCAAAAGAGAGTGACTTGGACTAGCTGACCTTTGAAATTCCTTCTAGATTTATATTATTCCATGTGCAAGGAATTTGAATCTTGATGATCTAGAGGTCATATTCTAATGATGTATAGTTGTAGATTAGGAAAAGTTAATTGCCTCTTTTATTTGCACATTCCAAATAAAGGTTTTATATTCTGGAATGTGCGTTTTTATTTTATGCCTAGAATGCCAGAATATTCAAAGCCAAATGTAGAAACCAGAGAAGGCCTAAGGCAAGCATAAGGGAGGAAATTATAAGAAGGAAGGAGGAAAGAAGGAGTGAGAAAAGAAAAGTTTGGTTGAGAGTAGTTAGTGGTTAGAGACCAGAAGACCACAAAGCAGAATGGCTGAGGGGCAAAGTGGGACATGGAAGATAAATGAGATTAATCCATTGAATTACAATATATTGGATAAAGCTACTTGGTGTTTTAAAATTTTTTAAAGTTTCATTGAGTTTAGCAATACTGGTGGACAGGGTAGCCTTTCTAAGATGTGATTGGGAAGTCTAAGTCATTTGTGAGCCAAGTAGGAATTTTTTTAAATGACTAGTACTAACAATATCACTAAGTTTAAAATAATTGTTAAATGACTTTGCATGCAGTTATTTTTTTGTGCAAACTAAATTTTCCCATATAAATTATTACATTTAGAATTTTGTTTCTATTAATGACCTGTTTATATTACATAACTGATTAGCTTAATAGGTTTTATTCATAACCAGATATTTTCACTGTTTTTATTGATTTAGTGATATTTGCAAACAGAAGTATGTAGTATTATATCCTTTCAAAATTGCTTCTTTGCAGGTAGATTCTTGATCTATCACTTCTAACAGCTGCAGATTCTTCTTGCTTGTTCCTTTTAACATTTTTCTCTTTGTTCTTCCATAGTAAACTTATTTACAATTTTATTTCGAAGATGAATAATGACTTAATTACAAATTATAACACTTACAGATGGAAGTGGAGAACGAGGAGAAAAGGATGCCAGCAAAATCACAACATATCCGCCAGGCTCTGTGCGATTTGACTGTGAACTCCGGGCAGTACAAGTCAGCTGTGGATTTCACCATTCAGGTAGCAGCTGGAACTTTAGGGTATAACTGCATTTTTACAATTGTGCTAAACCATTTATTTGTTTAGTTTAGATAAATGTGGTTTAGTTAATTGTGTATTAAAAGCTATAGTGCTGCAGTATCTCTCAATTCTATAAAAGCTTTGTATTTATTACAAAATCCCTTTAAAAACGGTGGCATGATGGAATAAGTACTTGTCTAGAGATCTGACTTCTAATCTGTCTTCTAATGGACTTATAATTCACTTCAGGAAAATCTCAAATATAAAATAATATCTGAAATCTCTTTGAACTCCAGAATTCTTTGATTTTTATAAATGGTCCCACATTTTGTTACTGTTCGATGAGAAATGTGCATCAACAAATTTATTTTTTTAATGTAAAAAATTAAATTCTTAGTAAAGTATTGCATTTGGGTTATATAGCTTAAGTTGTAGTATTCAACCTTTATGAAAATAAAAAATGTTAAATTCTTTGATGTTAAATATATTTCCTTACTTGATAAAACATTGACCGATATTAAAGTTTTGACATTTCATCGATGTACATACTTGTGCAGAGCTCAGATCTCTTTGCTATCTATAGAATTATCCTAGATTTGAGAGAACAATATTTTATATGGAGTTGCTCATTATTATAAAAATTTTACTTTTGACCAAAACCAATGTTTTATTTAAATTAATGTAATTAAATGGCATTTATAGAACTAAAATTATATTTATTTCTCATTAAATATAAATTTGTGCTTCACTTTTCTATTTTTAATTGCTCTATAAGTTTTAAAGAGCAAAAATTACACTCCCTTTAGTAGACTGTGATAGAAATATAAAATACATATAATAAGAAAAATTAAAGCTCTGTATTTTGGTTTCAGTGGTTTTAATGGAAAATGGAGATGTCTATACATTTGGATATGGCCAACATGGGCAGCTGGGACATGGCGATGTCAATTCCAGGTACTCTAACTTGTTGGAAGAGACTGGGTTCTTTTTTTCTTTTTTCTACTTTTTTCCTTTCTTTTATCTTTTTTCTCCCTAAATATATATATTTCTGTGCTTAGAAAAGTATTTGTACTACTGTTTTACCCAATGTGGCCTGCAAATTATTGATAATTGTTGATTTTTTTTGGTTGAGTGCTTTTGTAGGCATAGATGATTTTGTAGTTTCAGGAGAAAAGTTGATTTACATTTTATACATTTAAAATATGAGTGGTTATGAGTATCACAAAATCTTACTATATTCTTATTATCTTTTTAAAGGTTGTTCATGGCAATAGAAAAGACAAAGAATATCCCCAAAATGCATTTTAAAAAATTCAGTGGTGGATTCATTCATAGTCCTTGATGTTGTCTGTTTTGAAATTTTGGTCTAAAATTAACATGAAGTCATAGAAGCTGTGGAATAATTTTCAAACAAAACATAATGGTCTCTCAAAGAAACTGTTTTAATTTAGCTAGAATAGTGAAGAACTAATTGTGGTAGAGATCACTAGACATTCTCTAATATCCATTCTTCCCTGCTCATTTGGTAGTAGAGTTTCAGTTGGTGACATGACCATGCAGCGAAAGACTTCATTTTCTTGCCTCCATTGCAGCAAGATAAGGCCATGTGAACTAAAGAAATGTGTGCAGCTTTGGAATCATGCTGTAAGGAAGGGGGTACACTGTAAGGAAGGGGAGTATACTTTCATTTCTCCTCTCCCTTCCTACCTTGCTGCCTGGGCTCCATACATAGTGGCAGGAACTGGAGAAGTCATCACAGTGGTCATAAGTTGGAAACTGTGTATTGAGAATGGCAGAGCTTCAAAGTACAAATAGTCTGGGTCCTTGACATCATGAAACTGCCACGTCAGCTCCTTGCAGTTGGACACTTACCTGAGAGAGAAATAAACTTTTATCTTGTTTAAATTTCTATTACTTTAGCTTTTATTACAGCAATTGAATACATGTCCTGTTTAATATAGTGAGAGTGCTTTTGGTCAAAAGTATAGAAAATCCATCTTTATTAGTTCAGGTCTTCCAAGAAAATATAAGACAGATTAGATGTGAAAAGGATTTATTGAGAGAAAACTTGTATGAAAAATAAAAGGGAAAAGAACAGGAATTGGCAGGGAAACCCTTCAGACACAAGATAGGTCTGATCTCTGTGAAAAGAAAGAAGGATGGAGTAGGAAAAGTCTGGATTCCAGTGCAGTTCTGAGTAAGTTTCAGCAAGGCCAGTGGGGTGTCCTCAAGCCAAGGTTGCCTTTGGGAGAGTCCCAAACAGGGCAGGATGGGCTGTAGTAATACCTTTACCATGCTCAGTCACAGGCTGTTGGCATCCCAGGGAAAGAATGGCCTCGCAGACCCAGAGGAACAGCATGTGAGGCTCAGTCAACTCTGCTCCCTGCAGCAGGTTGTCTTGAAGATCTGAGCAGTCCATGTGTATGACTGCCCACCATTGAAACAAGGCTTATCTATCAAGTCTGGAGATATCTAGGGCAGTTCAGGCTGGACTTGCTTCATTAATTCAGTTTGCCATAAGAACCTTCTTTCTTTTGTCTTTTCACTCTGCCTTATTCTCCTTTGTCGTCATAAGGTATCTTCCAGAATTAACTGGACCTGTAAGGTTTCTTATTCACATAAAATGAATTATTCTAATTGTTAAATAAAATCCGGTATTTTCACTTTTTGAAACCATTCCATTACTGTGGCAAGGATAGAATTATGCCATTTATGTCATAAAGGCCAGTGATTCTTAATCCTGCCGCACGCTGGAATTACTTGCGGAACTTCAGAAATACCACGTCTGGATTCTACATCTAGAACTTCTGAGAGAAATGTGTTTAGGTTGAGGGGTGGTATTGGAGACAGCAAGGGTAGTGCTGGATAACAATCTTCTGAGTATGTTTAATAGCTTGAATTGATCATTTTCATGAAATATGATATTTTTTAATGTTGAAAATAAAATATTAGGGTTTCTTAAGATAATTAAACTCTGATGGGATTTGCTTTAACTTCCTAAAGTTGTTATTTCCCAACATGTAAATTTTCACTCCTGGTTCCATTGGTCGAGTTGTAACCGGAAGACTTTTGAGTATGCCTGATGGATTAAACAAAATTAGTTAAAACCATTTCTGCTATAACTACTCAAGTTACCTTGTTTGTCTGGATCTGTTGGGACTTGGAAGACAGGAGTCATGAACCATGTTACGAATTCAGAGGGAATCGACCACTTAGATGGAGGAACAATCCCAGAAATAACAAAGACCGTATAACATGCATATTAACTACCACAAAGTAAAACATTGATAGGTAGTTACTTGAAATAAAGTGTATAGCTGGAGGGTATTTTTTAAAAGTTTCTAGTAATCAAGTGCTTTTAACTGGAATTTATTGTATAGCACATATTAATGATGTGTGATTTGTGTGAGATAAATATTGTAGTGTGCATGATGATAAAGATAGAAAAATGTTATTGATATTCTCTTTATGTAATGTGTTGTCTTGCCAGGATGACTGAGTTCAGTCTCTGGTTTGGGTCCTGATTCTATCACTTGGTACCTCTATGTCCCTGGCTAAGTTACTTAACTTTCCTGTGTCTCAGTTTCTTTCTCTATCAAATGTGAGTAAATATATTTCCCGCAAAGGGTGGTTGTGAAAATTCGGTGAGATGCTGCATGTTATTTACTTAACACAGGGCGTAGCCCACAGTAATAAAGGTTAGCTGTTACTATTGCTGCTTTTAAAAGTGAATGTCAAAAGTTTGAAGGCTTTTACACATTCACTTGTGACATGAGTCCACCAACCCTCCTTTTTGTTTATTTTGTTCAATATGCTCCTAAATTTCCAGATTTCAAATTCTTTTACTATTTACAATACACTTAAACCTGGATGTTGGGAAAGAGACCATGTAGTTTAATGCTTTTATTCTCCTTTTTCCAATAGATTTTTGCTAATTCTTATGTTTCTGAGTTTCATCTTTTTCTTGCTATACTATCCTTCTGCTATACCATCATTGTGTCTGGAACAAGACAGGGTTTAAATCTTTGCTTCATCTCTTACAACTATGTGACCATAATTTACTAAGCTTTAATTTAAATATTGTTAAAGAATTAATATAGTTTATGTAAAGTGCCTGGCATGCACACATGTATACACACATTTTTGTTTCCTGTTCTTGCTATGTTTTCCAAATAATTTAATAAATGGGCTCACTAGTGTCATGGAAAGAGTTCAAAGACTGTATTAGAAGACCTGTCACCAACTCTTGGGAGAATCCGTTAAGCTGTTCAGATCTACCCATAGAGTTATTTTGATAATCAGTGATACATTTTATGTGGAAGTGCTGTGTGAACCGCAGACAAGATGATTCTTTGTTTGAGTTGTATTGGACATTTCTGTGAGGGCATTAGTTCACCATACAGACTTTTGAAGTGGCAATTGTTCATTTGCCAAAATTCCCTGTACTTCAGCTTTGAGATCCACTTACCTTCACTGTGCCTTATTACTCCATTCTCAAAATAAAAATAATAACAATATTGCTCTTTTGAGGCATGCCATTCTGCTCTCCTCCCCTTTTATTACCTCCCTTTCATTCTTTGAAAATTTAGTATCTGCTTTATAGTATTTTCTCACTCTGAGTCTTGTCTCACTTGAGTGACTTAAGTATCCATGTAAATGGCCTCATGCAGTATACTTGTCTGACATCCTCATATCTAGTCACCTTTACTTCCACATTCATGGTGGTTGTTCCCAGGAGCCATCCTGGATCTAGCATACCTCCAACTAGAATTCTTAAGTTTAAACAACCCATGATCCGATAACAATTTCATCTGTTACTTAGCTTTACTTGGCCTTTGACTTGACCAGTACTTCATTCCCTCTTGCCCTCTACTTTTTTACTCTTTCACCCTTTTCACTTTATGTCCTGCCCAAGTTAGAGATTGTTACTTATTCTCTTTCCCTGTACTCTGACCAGTATCCTCATTTTCTCACCCTCTTGATCTTGATACTAGAACATGGCCAAACTTCAAGCATGAATCAGTCTAACTATATTTTCCATGTCTAACTTAGACTTTTGAAAAAAAATAAATCACCACACGTATAGATTGTTGTATGGTTTCCAGATTCAACCAATCCCACTATAACAGGCAGTAATCCTCCTGTTTTGTAATTTTGACTGTCTGGTCTAAGACCTTTTGAGACTTTGATGAAAGATATGGGATCTCCTGAAAAAATAGATGCAAGAATATATCCATAAAAGTTGGCTTACAATTTAGGAGAGTCACAGATCTCCTGAAGACCATTTACAGACTTCCTAGAAGTCCCTTGGATCCGGGTTAAACACTGATCTAAATGTTTATTTGTTCCATTTTCCATCATACTTTTTTGTAATCTTCAAATTCTCTGCTCACCCAGTTCCTTTTCCCTTTCAGCACATGATGTCATTTCACATCACAACAAAAATAAAAACCATTAGGTGGGAAATTGTTCAGCCCGCCAACTCTACAAACCTACCTGCATTTATTCTACTTCTTTGCTCCTTTTTCCTTGTAATATCGAAAGAGGGAGCTGTTCTTCTCCATGCTGTGAAGCCTTTTTCTTAGGTATCAAGTTCTGTTTCTTGTCTCTGCGACCTGTATCTTTAGCCTCTTTGTCTTTACTCATTCTTTTAAACTTGCCCAAATCTCTTTCATCTTAAAAGAACAAAGCCTCTCCTTCAGCTTCATTTTCTCTTTAGCTGTCCGTTCTCCTCTTTTTTTTCTCTTTCCTGCTGAGATTCTTGAAGGGATTTTGCATAGTCTCTTACCCCACTGCTAACTTCTTATCTGCTACAGTGTTGTGCCTGCACTCCTACCAAAGAGATGTTCTTCTCGCTAAATCATTCTTGCTAAATCGAGTGGTCACTTGTATATCTCTCTAGAGCATTTGGAATGTCAGTTATTTGCAGTTTCTTGAAACCTTCTCTTCCAATGACACATTTCCCAGGATTTATTCTTCCTCTTTAGTATGTCCAAAATTTCTACGATCTTTTCTTTCTCTGTCCATACTGAAAGTGTTAGAAGAGACTCAGAATGAAAACTAGGATCTCTTCTTTTCTCCCTCTGATTGTCTTCGTAGATCTCATTTGTTCTCATAGCTAAGTAAATGTTACCACCATCAATCTTATTGCTTAAGCAGAAGACCTTCTTTGCCCCATATCAATCATTTGCCAAGTCTGGTCAGTTCTCTTCTTTACATAGCTGTCAAGTTCATTCATTCCTTTCAATCCACTCTTCCTAGTTTGTGCCTTCATCATAACTTACCCAGTTATTGTGAAATTTACTTAACTAGGTTTCCAGCTGCTAGTTTTGCCCCTTTTAATTAATTTTTCATTGCAGCCTGAAATATTAATAAAAATATATTTTAGATAATTTTTAAAAATTCAAAATATCATAGTAACATTGTCTCAAAAACAATTCTCCAATTATGTGTGGACTATTTCAGTAATGATGGTTAGTCTAACTACATACAACAATTACTAAAAATGGTTAATAAATGATAAATAAAGTGATACAAGGATGGATACAAAGATGTTATTTATCATAGTAGTTACTATTTATTGAGTGTTAACTGTATACTAGACACTGATCCAAGTGCTTGACATATATGAACTTCTTTATTGTTCATAAGACAGTATGAACAATTTTGTCTTATGAGTTGGATACTGTTTATTATTATCTTTTGTGTTATAGAAAACTGAAATGCAAAAATAATGAGTAACTTATTCAAAACTGAAATGCAAAAATAATGAGTAACTTATTCAAAAATAATGAGTAACTTATTCAAAGTTAATAGTCACATTGCTATTATGTGGTGGAGCCAGGATTCACACCCAGGCAGTCTAGCTCTAGAGCTTAAGCTTTTAGCCACTGCTGCTGTGCCTCATGATACGGTATTCTGATTCATTAACTACTGTGTCAAAACCTAGAATTATAGCCTAGTAAAAGAAGGCAGAAAAGAGGACATAAAATTGTTTCGTATAGTTCCTGGATTCCTGGTAAAGCATCACATAATTATTTCATCTAACAAATATTTCTAGAGATGTCTAACATGCCAGTCACTGTAATAATTAGAATTTTTTTCCTTTTAAAACAAAGGTTAACACCAGTCTTTCAGTAAAACTAAAATTATGTGTCTATAATTAGGGTAGTAAATTTAGGGAAAAAAATTAATAGTTTGCTTAAAGTCAGTGATTATATCTTTCTCATCTTTGTATACGAAGCACCTAGAATGGAGACGGGCACATAGCACCTAAGTAAGTGTTTACTGAATATTCTTATTAGTGCCTACTATCTCTTCTTATTATTCCATTGTTTATTTATTGTTTTTTATGTCAATTGGGTCTTGTAAAGTATTGACTTAATTCTTTTGTTTTTAACCTAGGGGATGTCCCACTCTTGTTCAAGCATTGCCAGGCCCTAGCACTCAAGTTACTGCAGGCAGCAATCATACGGCAGTACTGTTAATGGATGGACAGGTCTTCACATTTGGAAGTTTTTCTGTAAGGACTTTTTAAGCATTAATAATATTGCATTGTACCATTGCCTTATAATTTGTCTAATACGTTAGCGATTTTTTTCTGGTTTTAGTGAAATTCTTGTATTTTAATGATTGTATATGCATATTTCCTGTCTCCGCCCTCAATATACACAAAACCTGAATGACATTATTTTAAAATAATTTTCTTCTGTAATTTAGCCTAAGAATTTAACAGATATGTTAGAACTGGACATGTTTATTACAGGTCAAAGTCCTTTAAGCATTCAGTAGAGCTAATTCTGTCATTTGAAAACTTATTTATAGAAAGGTTGCAAAAAATAAGAATAGTATATAGAATGCCCATATACTCTTGGACAAGACTCACCTATTATTAACATTTTAATCTATTTGCTTTATCATTTACACATACATCCTCTCTTTCTCACTCACACACTGAGTGTGTGTGTGTGTGTGTGTGTGTGTGTGTATACATATATATATTTTTTTTCCTGAATCTTTTAAGAATAACTTGCATACATTATGACCCTTGGCTCCTAAATACTTTAGTTGGTTATGACATTGACATATTTGAAGAATATGGTACTTTTTTAAAAAAATAAAATGTTCCTAATTTTTGTTTCTCTGATATTTTCTTATGTTTAGACTCAGGTTGTGCATTCCAGGCCAAAATATTATGTAAGTGATGTATTCTTCTCAGGGCATCACATCTGGATGCACAAAATGCCACCTGCCCCTCACTAGTGATGTCAGTTTTGATCACCTGGTCAAATGTTGTCTGATTTCTCTACTGCATAGTTAGTGCATAGTTAGTATTTTTTCCCTTGAAACTAGAAACCAGTCTAGGGGGTGACATTTTCAAGACAGTTTTAAGATACCTGCTTCCTATCAAAATTTCCATTTAGATTTAGCATCCATTGATTATTCTTGCCTGAACCAGTCTTTATAATGGTCGCAACTGATAATTTTTCAACTCCACACACCCTCCACATTCACCAGTCAGCCCTTTGCATTTTACTGTAATCAAGAGGCCTGCCTTGTTTGTTTTTCTCTTTTTCTTATCAGTATAGGCGAGTGAATTTGTATTCTCTTTATTACTATCCTTATTTGGATGCTTAAATTGTCTCAGGTGTGGCCAGTGGGAGCCCTTTCAAGCTGACTTACTTTCTGATGTAACAAGATGATCCAGGCTTACCTCGAACCTGTCCTGTATCAGTCTTACAATCAGCCATTTCTCCAGGAATCTGGGTTCCTTTTGCTGGGGAATAGTAGTAGGCAGTAACTGAACATTAGCTAACTCATTGCTGCAGGTGTCTTTATATCCCCAGTACACATATATGTGTATATACAGGTAAAGAATGTCATTATTTTCTAGTTTATCCTTCCTGTGTTTCTTCTAGCAAAGATCAATAGATAAATAAGCACATAGATACACATCTTTAGATCTATACTGACATAGATAAAAATATGTATGTGTACATATGTATATTATATATACACACATCCATAATATGTATAATTATTTTCCCTGCTTTATTTTTCAAAAGGTGGTATTTTATATATGCTCTTCTGCACTTTGCTCTTTTTACTTTACTATATCATTCCATATCAATTCATAGAGATCTCATTCTTTTTTTAATTTTTAATTTATTTTTCAATTGCATGAATATACAGTATTAGTTTCAGGTGTACAGTATAGTGATTAGACATTTATATGCCTTACAAAGTAATCTACCTAAGTCTAGTACACATCTGGCACCAAATATAGATTTACGGTATTTTTAACTAAATTCTATATGCTGTACTCCAGTATCCTGTATGCTATACTTTATATCCCCATGACTGTTTTTATAACTGGTAGTATGTATTTCTTAATCCCTTTCACCTTTTTCACCCAAACCCGTCGCATCTGGAGATCATCAGTTTATTCTTTGTATCTATGAGTTTTATCTTTTGCTTGTTCATTTATTTTGTTTTTTTAGCTTGCACATATAAATGAAATTATATGGTATTTGTCTTCCTCTGTCTGACCTTGTCACTTAGCATAATACCCTCTAGGTCCATACATGTTGCAAATGGTAAGACTTTATTCTTTTTTTTTTTTTACTGCTGTGTAATATTCCATTGTATATATGTACCACATCATCTTTCGGTAGTCATCTGTAGATGGACACCTAGGTTGCTTCCTTTTGCTTCCTTATCTTGGCTATTGTAAATAGTGCTGCAGCAGTGAACATAGGGATGCATATCTCTTTTTGAGTTAGTGTTTTACACTTCTTTAGATAAATATTGAGAAGTGGAATAGTTTTATTTTAAGTTTTTTGAGGAACCTCTGAAGTGTTTTCCATAGGGTCTGCACCAATTTATAATCACACCAACAGCACACAAAAGTTCTCTTTTCTCTACAACCTTGCCATTGCTTGTCATTTGTTGATTTATTGATAATAGCCATTCTGACAGGTGTGAGATGACATCTCAATGTGGTTTTGATTAGCATTTCCCTGATGATGACTGGTGTCAAGCATCTCTTCATGTGTATGCTGGTCATTTGTATGTCCTCTTCGGAGAAATACCTATTCATGTCTTCTGCCCATTTTTTAGATTGGTTTTCTTTTCTTTTTTTTAATGTTGTGCTGTATGAGTTCTTTGTATATTTTGGACATTAATCCCTTATTGGATATATTATTTGCAAATATCTTCTCTCATTCAGTAGGTTACATTATTTCCTTTGCAGTGCAGAAGCTTTTTAGTTCAATACATATTCCCATTTATTTTTTGCTTTTGTTGTTTTTGCCCTAGGAGAAATCCAAAAAAAATTGCTGTGACCAACGTCAAAGAGTTTATTGCCTATGTTTCTTCTAGAGTTTTTATGGTTTCAGGTCTTACAATTAATTCTTTAATCTGTTTGACTTTATTCTTGCATATGGTGTAAGAATGTGGTTCAGATTTACTCTTTTGTATCTCATCTGTCCAGTTTTCCCAACACTATTTATTGAAGAGATGTTTTTACCCATTGCATATTCTTGTCTCCTTTGTCATAGATTAATTGACCATATAGGTGTAAGTTTATTTCTGGATTTTCTATTCTGTTCCATTAATCTATGGGGTTGTTTTTATGCCAGGACTATGATGTTTTGATTACTATAGTCTTGTACTGTAGTTTAATGTCAGGTAGCATGATACACTCAACTTTGTTCTTTCTCAAAATTGCTTTGGCTATTTAGGGCCCATCAATATTTCCTTTATATATTTAGGTGCTCCTACATTGAGTACATAGATGTTTACCAGAGTTACATCTTCTTATTGGATTGATCTCGTTATCATTATAAAATGCCCTTCTTTATCTCTTATTACACCCTTTGTTTTAAAGTCTATTTTGTCTGATGTAAGTATTACAACCCCAGCTTTTTTTTTTTTTGCATGAAATAACATTTTTCATCTCTTTACTTTCAGTTTGTATGGGTCTTGAAGTGGGTCTCTTGTAGGCAGCATATGTATGGGTCTTGTTTTATCCATTCAGTCACCCTATGTCTTTTGATTGGAGCATTTAGTCCATTCATATTTACAGTAATTATTAATAGGTCTGTAGTTATTACCATTTTATTGTTTTCTGATTGTTTTTGTAGTTCTTCTCTATACCTTTCTTCTTTTGCTTCCTTATATGTTGCTGACTTTCTGTAGCATTGTTGGATTCCTTTCTTTTTATATCTTGTCTATCTCTTATGGATTTTTGATTTGTGGTTACCAGGCGCCTCATATATAACAAGCTGTGTTTATAGCAGTCTATTTTAAGTTGATGGCCATTTAAGATTGAACACATTCTAAAATCACTACAATTTTTATGCACCTCCTCCATCTTTTTGTCATTATTTTTTACTTCTTTTGTGAGGTTTTACTGCTCTGTGTTTTGGTTTAGGTGGGGAATAGAGTGGTAATATTTGAAATCAGACCAATCATTATTTTCCTCTAGCCCAAATATCCTAGTGTGAAATTTAATGAATTTAAATGTGGTTTATTTATAACCACATTGTGAATTCATGTGAGGCTATCCAGGTATCATATTTATCTACTACTTTTCTTCACATTAGTTGGCCGTTAATAAAGGAATACATTTTTTTTCAGTAGTTAATGAAAAATATAATTAATTTATTTCCATCCAAGAGCTTAATAAATCCCTGAATATATGTACTTTGCTCACTGTTTTTATTTTTGTTTTTTTCTTTGTCAAAACTAAGGATAGACATTGAAAGAAGCTGATAATGAATGTTGAATTTTTTTGGCTTCTTCTCTAATCATGTGCTTGCCACTTTTCCTTCCACTGGCTTATCCCAGGGATAAAGCTTAATTGCTTTTACAGTCATTTTGTGGCTGTGCTTTCTTACTTTGGTGTTGAAGACTAATAGATAGATCTCACTAGAAGCTGGTAGTTGGATGATAACTTAACCAGGCTGTTGGCAGTGCTCTGGGCTCTCGTTCTTTGGGTTTTTTCCTATGGTTTCTCATTCCCATTACTTGTAGATAACCCTGGGTGCCATGATGCAGCATTTTCTGGCTTCCAGAGGTTTTTGAAGGAGAATGCTATGGGGAGAGATAAAACTCCTGTGCTAGGGGGTGGATGAATATTTACCATTACATCATCAACATTCTTTTGCAGCTACTAACTTAATAGTGAGAAATGTCCTATTACTTTGCAAATTAAACTCTTACCTAACCAGGTACCCATAGACAGCCATTCTTTTTAAGTGAGTGAACAGTTATTTGCTTATGATATCATACCTTACCACTGAGTCTGCTGTTTATCTTGAAACATAAATGAAATAAGTTACTAACACATGATCATGTGAAAAATATGTAATTTTTTTTTCTTTTTTTCTTTATTTTTTATTATTTTGTTTTTTAGGCAAGGCAACCCTTGGTTGACCTCACAGATTACAAGGACCTTGTCATCTTACAATCCCTTATTTATTTTTTATTTTTTACTCCTATAGCACCTGGTTTTCCTAGGTGATCTCCCATCCAAGTACTAACCAGGCCCGACCCTGCTTAGCTTCTGAGATCAGATGGGAATGGGCTTGTTCAGGGTAGCATGGCTGTAGACTGTAATTTTCTAATTGTAGTCACAGTTACAGTATTTATTATTTTGGTCTTATACCCAAATATTTTCAGACTGTATGAATTCAATAGTGACTCTCTATTGTACTATCAACTCAAAACGTCAGAGTGACCTTTTAAATGAATAATTTGTAATACTAATTTTTTTAACATATTGTGTATATATTATATTTTTAATTTAAATGTAGATGAAGGCGTTCACAGTATTTCAGAGATTTCTTAGATGGAAAAATATTTCAACTTTGTTATCTCTTTTTAATAATGCACTTTGTGGTTATTAGGGGGAGGATTCCTAGGAATAATAAAAATTATTTTATTCCTTTATAAATATTTGATGCAAATTTCACATGAATTTAATTTACTAAAAAAAGTAGGAAGTGATGAAGAATAATGTCTCATAGAGCTATTTCTGTCTGCTGTCTCTTTTGTAAAAATTTGTAAATTGTTTATCCAGTAGTATTATTAATATGGTTTATTTAATCTTTTAGAAAGGACAGCTGGGCAGGCCAATTCTGGATGTGCCATATTGGAATGCAAAACCAGCTCCCATGCCTAACATTGGATCAAAATATGGAAGAAAAGCTACCTGGATAGGTGCAAGTGGCGACCAGACTTTCTTACGAATTGATGAAGCACTTATTAATTCTCATGTGCTTGCTACATCAGAAATTTTTGCCAGTAAACACATAATAGGTAATACCCCAAACAAACAGATATCTCCGCCAAAAATCCTTGTCTTGATTGTTAATAAATGGTTCATCTTTCCAGATTATGAGATGTAGTCTTATAGCTTTTTGTTTTCTATTTCAAGAAATTTAAAGGAAGCTTCTAAGTGTCTGTTTATATTCTGTTTATATTCTCCATGCTGGAAGAATGGAATAATTGGGAGATCTAGAAACCAGAATATATATAAGTTAGTGGTAGAAATATGAGCTAAATTGTAATAAGGTAAAACTTAATTGAAAGGAGGAATTTTTTTGTATCGATTCTTGTTAATAAATGATAGAAACAATTTTTTTGGAAGATTATGTAAATCAAACTTAAGTTTCAATAAGAGCATGGTATCAATCCATACTCATGTCCATGATATCATTAATTATATGATAGAGTGGTATAGCACTGAAATTAATAGCATGTGTTGTGGATTTAGACAGCCTGAAGTTTTAGTCCTAATTCTGCTATTTAAAGATTTTTAGTTACTTAACCTCCTTAAGTCTCAGTTTCTTCATCTATAAATGAAGGTAATAATAATACTTACCTTATAAGTAATATTTACTTTATAAGTTAGGGGAATGTAAAAGACAATGCATCTTTAAAATATGTAAATATTTTTCTCAAGGCTTGGTACCCGCTTCTATATCAGAACCTCCTCCATTTAAATGTCTTCTGATAAATAAAGTGGACGGGAGTTGTAAAACTTTTAATGACTCTGAACAGGAAGATCTGCAAGGATTTGGTGTGTGTCTGGATCCTGTGTATGATGTCATTTGGAGGTAAGCGACTCTGTTTATTAAGTAGAGTAGTAAATAAATTTTGATCAAGTTATGTGGTACTTATAAAATTTATGTATGGAAAGACTTTTCACATATGAGAACTCCCCTGTTTAATATAACTACACTTCTTTTGTAGTGATTCACAGGGACCCTTACAGTACAGTGTTGTGGTTAAGAGCAAGTGTTCTGAGCCAGACTGCCTAGGTTTATCCCAGCTCCAGAGTCTGCTTTCTGCATTCCCTTGGAGAAGTTACTCTGACTCTGTGTGCCCTACTTTTCTCATTTATATACTAGATTGTTATGAGAATTGGAGAGCTTAGAGCAGAAGCACACACTAGGCGCTATAGAAATGTTTGTTGCCATTATAAGTGGCAGTTTTACTTTCAAGAGTTTTATTATTAATTAATTTTATTCTGTCAGTAAGTCTATCTATATTATAAAGAATTCATTCTGTTTCTTGTTGCTATAAATATCTAATTATTACCAGCTCTGAGGAGGAAATCGTGCCAAAGACAATACAGAATAAATAAGATTAATGAGCTTACCCTTCAGGAATGTACATAAAAAAATTCCTGTATTGGTTGAAAAATGTGCAATGTTATTAAACTCTAGAAATTATAAAAGTGTAGAGATACAGGTACATAAGAGACCCAAGAAATTATATTTGTTTAAATTTTGTTATGGTGCTTTATATACAAAATGAGTAAAGAAAAGAGTTAGCCTTCTCAGCATTTCTAGCTTTGAATACTAATAGGAGGTATATCCTGTCATTACCAGAGGGGCTCATCAGAGGACTTATCTGTTTTTTTCCCCTCTTGGTAGGCAGAGATTCAGATAAGCTGAAAGGTTGAAGTGATAGGGGTGAGGAGAGAGAAAAGATTTGCTCTATCTTCCTTCTTCTGCCCAAGACTGCTTTCATTTGTCAGCCAGCCAAGTCTTTAGACTGGCTGTTTTCTATCAGTTCTGAGACCTGCATTATATTGCTTCCCAAGTTGTTGACCAGCTTACTCTCTTATTTGGGCATTTTGTTAGGAGTCCTAGAGGCCATAATCGAGTTGAATTTTGCTTTTAGATCTCCCTAGCAGCATTAAACAGTATAGATTAGACAACAGGAGGCTAGAGGTGGGTCATCTTGTAGTAATTCTTATGAAGACATGAGGTACTAAGAACCAAATTAGAGTGGTCATAGTGGGATAGAGTAGAGGGGGTGGAAGGTATAGAGGGGTGAATGGTGTAAGGATAGAATTGTCCTCACTTACTTACTGATTAGAAGTCAGTATAGAAGAGACGTCATTGCCAAAGAGTAAGCTCTGGTCGGGACCTTTTTTTAAATTGATGTTTTACTTTCTGTAA
>NW_024349800.1:16294978-16403205 GCF_902729225.1 Pteropus medius | reverse complement strand
TGGTGTGTGTCTGGATCCTGTGTATGATGTCATTTGGAGGTATATATATATAATATATATACCTCCAAATGACATATATTATATATATATATATATATATATTAAATGAAGTAAATTTGCAATAACAACAATAATTGACAGTGTGGAATTTGTTTCTTGATACATTCATTAAATTAGAAATGCATTCTCTAAATTAGAGATAACAGTAGGAGACTAAGATTCTATTGACTAGAGCCATTTTCCTGGGGTCCTAACAGAATTCAGAAGTGTGGTATTCAGTTAGTTGAACCTTGTCTTCTTCACATGTGGTAACATTGGGACAGATGACTCAAATGCCTTGCCAGGCCCTGATAATTTACCAACTTGTTCCAAAACAGAGATTAAAAGATGAAGGACAATCTTTTCCTGTGTTTCAGTAAAAACAGCTGGAAGGTATTATCCTTTAATCAGGATCAGAGTTTTATTTCATTGTCCTGACTTCTAGCTGTTTTGTGTCCTTTGTGTTTTTCAGTAGGATACTTGGATTTTACAGCAATCATAGACATTCCCGATTCAGTATTAGCTTATTTTGACTTTCCTTCCGGCCTGAGTCTGCTTCCTTTTCAATTCTTAGCAGCTAACTTCTGAATAATTAGAAACTTACATCTAGAAAGAGCAGATAAATGTTAAGAATAGCAATTTTTTTCCTACTTCAAAATTTACACAAACAACACATGAATATGGTTTGTTTTTGTTTTTGTTTTTGTTTTTGTTTTTGTTTTAAGCAAAGCAATAATATATATAGGAAAAATTGTGTGGTCCTGGTCAAATCTTTTTCTTCCCCAATATCAGATTCCACTAATCTTCTCTATGGGTCACAAGTATCAAGTTTGGCTTATATTGTTTGACCTTTTAAAAAACATGTAATTCTGTTTTTATATAAATAAGAATATATTTATTTTAAAAGTTAGATTTTTTTAAATCTAAACAACAATTTGTAAATCTTTCCTGGTCGGTACTTAAGGAACTGTTTTCATATTAAACCTATATAGAATTCTTTAGTCTGGATATACTAAAATATACTTAACTGTTTCCCTATTGATGAACATTTTAGATTACGTTTTTAATGTTTTGGTATTAACTTTGATGCTGCAGTGAACACACACATGTATATACACACAGTTTTGTACCCACATGAGCATATTTCTGTAAGATAGCTTTCAAGAAGTAGAAATGCTGAGTCAAAAGGTAGATTCATAAAATTTTATATATATTGCCAAATTGCCCTTCAGTACTCTCTCACCAGTTGCATATGAGAATTCATATTTCCCCATACTATAAGCATCAGTAAATAGTACTGTTATTTGAAAAATGTTTGCAATTTAAATTTTATTACTCAGTAAATATCTAAATATATACAGTATGGTAAGTAAAGAATGATACAAAGTGAATAAGATTGACAGTGCCCCTGCGCATATGGAAGTCGGTTTTTTTAGTGGAGTTGTAGACTACATGAAAGTGAATAAATAATATACTTTGTAGGTCTTGCTCAGCACTGTTAAGGAAAAAGAGGGTACTATGATCGAGAATAACGTCTGTGGCCTATTTTCCATACAGTAGAGACACTACAAGTTGAGACCTTAAAGTATATAAAAGAACCAAGCATTTGAAGAGCTGGAAAAAGTTTTCCAAGCAAGAAGAGCTCAGCAGGCCCAGATTCCCTGATGTGAGCAAGAACTTGACAGTGTTTTAGGAATTTGAAGAAAGTCATTGTGGTCAAAGCATAGTGAGGAGCATGAAATAAAATTGGAGGGGTAGACAGGGTCAGGATACATAGCACTTTGTAGGGCAGATTAAGGAATTTAAAGACTTCAAAAATATGAAGGCTTTGCAGGATTTGAGTTGGAAAGTAACATTAAGAGACTATACTTATTGTGTGGAAAATGGATTGAAAGAAGGCAAGAGTAAATATAGGAGGTTATTGCAGCAGTGCAAGGGAGAGGTCGTGGCTTGAAACTAGGGCTGGGGAAGATGGAGAGAAGCAGTTTGCAGCCTATATTTTGGAGTAGAACAAACAGGACTTACTTGTGTTGGGGGTTAAGGAAAGGAAGCAGTTAAGGGGGGTTCCCAAGCTGAGCCAGGAAAGGCAGGGAGAACATGCTTGTCAAGACTTCTGTTTCTAATGTTAACTTTGGGATCTAAGTGAAGATATTAAGTAGGCAATTAGATAAGTGAATCAAGTTCAAAGGACTCATTTGGACTAGGGATATAAATTGAGAATTTTTATTGCATAGCTGTATTTATAGCTATGGTATTGAATGAGATCACCTAGGCAGAGAATTTAGGGTGAAGAGCGAGTTCTGAACCAAGCCCTGAGCCCTTCTAAAATGTAGAAGTTAGGTGGGAGAAGAAGAACTACTTAGGAGACTAGATAGAACAGCCAACGAACTATGAGAAAAAGCCAGGAGGATGTGCTGATATAGACATGAGGAGGGATTGGGTTGAGAAAAGAAGGTATGTTCAGTGGTGTTGAACACTGTCAAGGGCTTGACTGAATAGAAGACAAAAAATTCCATTAGAGTTGGCTACTTAGAAGTCATTTGAGCTTTGAGAAGAATGTTTAAACTATATTGGTATGGTTTAAAGAGTTGAAGTAAACACTTTGAAAAACCCTATGTTTGTTTTTAGTTTATATTTTAGTTCATATTTAAGTTTGTTTGTTTATATTTTATACATTGCTTGTCACTCAACCAAAATGTCACTAATATAATTCTGCCCCAGTCCCTCACTTCCACCTCAAAGAAAACCAGCATAAAAATAAAAATCATAACCTCCATGATGTGACCCTTGAGCAGTTTAGCAGTCAACACTATAGACACAGGATTTTGCTGAGGGCAAATGCTGATATCAGCACTGCAATTTGGAAAACAAGCATTATGTCAGCTGCAACGGGAAGGAGATGGAAACTGATCCTGAAACTCAGATTAAGCTTCTGCCCTTGGAAGGATGCTAAAATGGGATCAGATAGGTAACACCCCTTTGTCTGCAGCAGAAGGCAAGTACAAATAATCTTTCAAGAAAAGTCCCATAGGTTTTTAACAAGATTAAATCAAATAAGCTCAAAGTCTAAGATTGCTAAACATATAAGGAATATCACTGTTAGTGAAATTCAACAAAAGAATAAGCAACAAAATCAATTTCAGATCTTTGAATTTCAGACACAGTATGTTAACTGTGTACAAAACGTTTAAATAAAAGATTCAATCTCAAAATTAAGCAAGCATCTCAAAGTGAGGCATATTTGGAAAACAACCAAGCAGAGTTCTCATAAGTGAAGAATAATTTTTTAAACAAATGCATAGATAGATGAGATTTGAACAGGTGAAAGACATATGTAAGGAAATTACCCAGAATACTACAGAAAGACAAAAATATAAAAGAATATGTAAAAGAGATTTGAAGAATGTAATGAGAAAGTCTAATAGACATCCAAAAAAGGAAATATTAGAGATTAGAGAAAAAAGAAGAGAAGCAATATCTGAAGAGATAATGCTTAAGAATTTCCCAGGACCAAAAAGAAATTTAAATCCACATAGATTAGAAACTACATATTTTCATTATCTATGATCAAGAGACATGTAGTGAAATTATAGAACATTAAAGACAAAGAGAAAAATCTTTAAAGCAACCAGAGGAAAACAATGATCACCTACACAAGAACAAGAGTTAGATTAATAGAACTTCTCTAATGCAATAATGCAATAATATTAATGCTGATTATAGCAGCTACTTTCATAGAATTTATTCTGCCAAGTATTGTTTTTAAAAAATAATTTAAAATTCTTAAATTGTAGTAAAAACATAACATGAAATTTGCCATCTTAACATTTTTAAGCATACAGTTTAGTAATGTAAAATATATTCAGTTGTTGTACAATGTATCTCAAGAACATTTTCATCTTGCAAAACTGAAACTTTATACCTGAAGAAAAGTTTCCCATTTCTCCCTCCCTCCAGCCCTTGGCAATCATCATTCTACTTTCTCTTTTTATGAATTTGACTACTGGAGATATATAGCTCATATAAGTAAAATCATACAGTATTTGTCTTTTTTGTAACTGACTTATTTCACTTAAAGTATAATGTCCTTAAGGTTCATCCACATTGTAGCCTGTGACAGGATTTCCTTCCTTTTTAAGGTTGAATAATATTCCACTGTATGTTTACCACATTTGGTTTATCCATTCACCCATTCATGGATGTTTGAGTTGCTTCCACCTCTTGGCTATTGAGAATAATGCTGCTATCAACATGGGTGTGCAAATTTGTCTTCAAGATCCTGCTTTTCAGTTCTTTTGAGTATATACACAGAAGTGGGATTGCTGGATTTAAGTGCTTTTATGTTTAGTAAATTTGGATTATCAAACTCTATTGATTGAGAAGACCATTATTTCTAAACTAATCTGAAATGCCAGATACATCTTAACATGAATCAAATTTTCAATTGGATCATTGTTTTCTATATAGATATACTGGCTGTGAAAATGAGAACTTATCCTTCCTTCCTGTATAATCTTATACCTGTTGTGCTTTAGGAGCTTTATATAAAATCATCAACAGCAGCATTTTCTGTAATGGAAAATTGAGTGATTTTCTTTTTTCTTTTTTTTTTGCTATCAATAATAGAATAGACAAATAGTTGTGATAAATCCACATGAGCTAATATTCTACAAATTAGAATAAATTAATTTACAGCCAAATGCCACAGTTTAAATACATTTTAAGAATTTTCTATTGTTTGAAGAAAACAAGCCATAGAAGAATGCATAAAGGATGCATCCTATTTGTATATAGTTAAGAACATGAAGCTTAAGTAATATACTATTTTGATGCAAATGTGAAAAGTCATAGATAAAGCAAGAGAATGATAACTTAAAAATTCAAGATAATTGTGACTTTTGAAAGGAAAAGGAAAGGAATTGAGTAGGGAGGGAGACAGCGGGTACTTAAAAGATAATGTTCTCTCTATTAGTGTACATTGTGCCTTTATTTTTCATACCTTATTTTGAAAATATTTTGTTCTTATTCTTTTGTATGTACTTAATATTGTTAAGCACAGCTTTTCCAAAAAGAATTAATAAAATAAAAGAAGTAAAGAAGTAGAAACAGCTTTTTGAGATTCTCGTTATGAAAGACATAAAGAATGAGATTATGACAGGATGGCATTGTGGGTTCCTTATAGTTTTTATTGATGCTTACTGTTTGTCACTGTAACACTGAATGTCTGCATACATTCTTAGTGCTTCCTTTCTAAGAACAGCATTCTGTGTCTCTTGCCCACTTTGGTGTTGGATTGTCTTGTACTGGCTTGCAAGAGCTCTTATAGATTGTGGATATTGTTATTTTTCCTCATATGTATGTTTCACATATTTTATTTTGACCTATCCTTTGTCTTTAAACTTTTTAAATGGAATTTTTGTTGTACACAAGCTTCATACCTATGTGTAAACATCAGATTGTTAAGCATACTGATGCTGTGTTATTCATGATCTCTTGTGATCTATATTACTATTTTGTTTAAATTATTTTACTTATAAGTAACATAGGTTATTCATATGTTTAGTTCAGATATGGAAAATAATGAGCTACATTTTGTCCTGTTTAAGCTGGCTGTGTTATTCTCTTAGTATCATCAATTATAGCTTAGAAAATTTTTTTAATGAAACTGTGTATTGAGGTGATGTAATTATCCTCTTTCTTGAAAGGTTTCGACCAAATACTAGAGAACTGTGGTGTTACAATGCGGTGGTTGCTGATGCCAGACTTCCTTCTGCAACAGACATGCAGTCCAGATGCAGTATTCTAAGTCCCGAACTTGCATTACCGACGGGATCAAGGGCTCTCACCACCCGATCTCATGCAGCTTTGCACATCCTAGGTAGCGCTGCTATTTGATAATCAGACAGTTATAGCTAATTTTCATCAGTGTGTGCTGAATATTTTTTAAGAGTATTTAAATTTGTATATTATTCTGTCATGTTTGTTAAACAATAGTCTGCTAGTTGCAAAATAAGTTAAATCCTCTAAGAGATTTATCCTACAGAAAATAATGCATCAGACTTTTACCAACATCATGAAAGATTCATAAATGCCCAAATATGAAGCAGCCTTGAATATAATTTTCCTAATAGGTTGCTCTTTAAAGATAATGTTTTTGTTTAACTTGACTATATGAACTTTAGAGATGTAGAATATTCAAATGTGTAATTATAACATTTAATTTGTATACTTTATTTTAAAATAAATTCTATAAAATATTATATGAATTTTATACATACTTCTATCTCTTTTTACATAACACAGTTTTCCACAGCATATCAACTTCACTTCTATTTAATTTGAGATATACATTTTTTCACTATATATATTCTGTTGCTGGAAATTTATACCAATTCACATAACTACTTATTTTATTGCCTTTAAAATAAACCTTAAAAAGATCCAGTTATGTTTATGTAGAATTTCCAATAATGAAATCATTCTTAAGCATACTTACTAGAGCATAACTATAATTATTTCTTTTCTCACAAATTTCGTCTGGTAACCATTAGAAACATCCAAAACTAGCGTCGATTTAAGGTTATCTCAGGCTATTGTGTCTTTCTCAAGTAGTACTTTAAGAATCAAACTAAAGTAATTCAGAGAGTTCATTAAAGGAAGACCCTTGTAAGGACTCAAAGATTAAATGATTCCAACTTTTCAGGGATACAGTTTTGTGAAAAATATTGTCATATAGTATATGATAATTTTGTGAAAAATATTGTCATATAGTATATGATAACTACTCAGAGTTCTATTTGATTGTATTTGTCTATGAAATGTTTAAAGTGCAGAATACATTTGTTGAGCACATTCCCCCTACGACATCTCATATCATCAGTATTATGAGAAATTTTAATTTCAAGGAGTTTAAGTTCTTGGTTTTTTTCAGGTTGTCTTGATACCTTGGCAACTATGCAAGATTTGAAAATGGGTGTTGCAAGTACAGAGGAGGAGACTCAAGCCGTAATGAAGGTTTATTCCAAAGAAGATTATAGTGTAGTGAACAGGTTTGAAAGTATGTATACCTACATTTAGGAAATATTATCTTCTAACTGAAATATATATGAATATTCTAAAACAGATTATCATTTGGGTTTTTTTTTAGGTCATGGAGGGGGCTGGGGTTACTCTGCTCATTCAGTAGAAGCTATACGTTTTAGTGCTGACACTGATATTTTACTTGGTGGTCTTGGACTGTTTGGAGGTAGAGGAGAATATACTGCTAAAATTAAGGTAAGCGCTTCATCAACATTATTACCCATTTTGTTTGAAAATGTTGGTTTTGACTTTGTTTATTACTTTATACCATGCTTCCTTTTAAAAAAGGACTTGAGGGATGTGGTTCCATAGTGTAGCGGTTAGCATGTCTGCTTTACACACAGAAAGTCCTGGGTTCACACCCCAGTGGAACCACGGTCCATGGTCTACGGCCATGCCACCCTCAGCAAGCCCAACGTCTGATCTTGGAAGCTAAGCAGGGTCTGGCCTGGTTAGTACTTGGATGGGAGACCACCTAGGAAGACCAGGTGCTATAGGCATAAATAATAATAATATACTTTTTTTTTAAAAAAAAAAGAACTTGAGGAAACATTGCTAAAATCTAATACAGTAATTTTGTCATTAACTTATTAAAAATCAAAAGTTAAGTAAGAAAGGAGCAAATAAATGGAAAATGATTTTTCAGTAATTTTAGACTGAAAAGACTTCAACAGTCAATCTCAGTCCTTTGAGTTGAACTGGTGGTCTAGAAACAGCAGTACCTTTTCATGTGTCTATTTTCTTGTAGCCTAAAAATGACAGGAGGCACAACTGTTTCGCTGCAGGAACATTTTGATGTAGGTTTCAAAGATTTTAGCATTTTTAATGCCAAATACTTTGTAAACAAGATATGACCAGGGCTGAAGCGAAAGGTAGAGTGAGTGTATGGTTCCAAACTCAAAACGATCAGGCATCATAAGTTCACCATGCTGGTTCATCTCAGAAAGGAGGCCGACAATCACTCTAAGCAAAGAGTATGTTCATTCTTTGAAAATTTGCTAACAGCTTGAATATTCTACTTCTCAAATTATCTGATTTTGCTCTTAAAGTAAAAGAGAAAACTATAGTTTTTGCCTTAATTTCGATAGCAGGCTTCATAAAAAAATTCTCAATTAAACGCTATCTGTTCAGGAAGTATTTTCTCAGTTCTCTCAGTAATATCTAAAAATTATATTAATATGATAAAACTCACTTATAATGATGATTTTTGAGGACACTACCCAAAGAGTTCTGACCAGACTGACAAATGTCAAAAAACAGTTCTTTGTTTCTGGTTACATTTAGCATACATGTGCTAAAAAACTCAGGTAATATAAAAACGAAGAAAGTAAAAATTGAAAGTTCCTGGAGTTATATAAAAAATAGGGATGGAATAATAATTAAGAATACCTGTAACATATATATCGATAATAAGAAAAACAAGTTTTAGTTTTGGCTCGCTTCAAAGCACCTGCTTTGAAATGGTTATTTTAGGATGTCTCGATTCAAAATTAAGATAGAGAAGCAAACTCATGGAGAAGATATATTTTGTTCCTGGCCCTGAGAAGGTTTGTTTTGTTTTTTTTTTAAATAATATTGAACATCATAATGGACCTTATCTTTAGTAAATATAGAATTATTCCATATATGTTGTTTTTATATTGGCCTTATTTTTCTTTTTCAAGTCCCAAATCATGCTTTACTCTTCTCATTCCCTGGAAGTGACCTTACCTTTGTCTTTAGTTATTCAATAGGCATCTTTATTTTTCTTTCTTCACTTCGTTAAGGTATACATTGTTTTCTAGTAGTAAGCCTCTTCTTTATTTTTTTATTTTGTTTTCATATCTCTGGTTGTTTCCTCTCTTTCCTTTGTAGAATTGTCTTCTTTGCCCTGGCCACTCAATGTTAGAGTTCTTCTAGGGCCAACTCTAGACCTCTTTTTCACTGTTTTCTCCTATGTATTCTCTTCTAAGTCCAGAGTTTCAGTAGCCATCAACATTCCATGATGCCCAAATTTATATCTCCAGCTAAGACTTTTTCTTTGACCCATTTCTGTGTAAATGTTTTAAAGGCACAGCAGTTGTCAGTCTTTATATCACAACTAAAGTCATACTCGTCCCCCGGGACCTGGCTGTCTTCCACTGATCCCTCTCTTGAATAGTAATACCCACCATATGATTGTTACCTAAGCCGGAAACCTAGCTGTCTTTCTTGGTAGCTCCTCCTTCATCTCCTTCTTCTCCCTAAAGGGACTCTTCCATCACTACCCTAGGCAAAGCTGCTTGCTTGGACTAACCATCTAGCTGATCTCCCTTGCATATTCTTAGCTTTCTATACTTTTGTCTGCATTCTCTTTCTTCCCATTCCTTCTTGAACCCACTCTAATGAGGTTTTCGCCCCAGTCACTCAGCTAAAACTTCTCTTGTAAAAGACACCAATGACTTCTTTATTGCTAAAACCAGTGGTCAAGTCTCAGCCCTCGTCTTTCTTAACACTCAATGGGATTTAATCCAATCAAGCTCTTTCTTGAAATACATCTTTGCTTGGCTCCCAAGATACCATACTTCATTTTACGCCTGTCTCACTGACTGCTCTTCTTAGTCTCCTGCTGGTTGTTGTTCGTCATCTTCCTGACCTCTAAATGTTAGAGTGCCAGAACTCAGTCTTGGACATCTTTTTAAAGTGTACTTACCCCCATAGTGATCCAGCCTTATGACTTTAAGTATTTTTTCTCTGGTAACTCTTAAACTTACAGACCTCCGAAGTCATATATACAATTAGCTACTTTGCATCTCCACTTGGAAAGTTAATAGGCGTTTCAGATATAACACATTCAAAACTAGGTTTCTGTCCATCTCTCTAAACCTGCTGTTCTCCTGTTTCTCCCCATCTCAGTTAACTGACTCAGTATAGTTAACTTCATTCTTCCAGTCTCTCAGGCCCCAAATCTTGGAGTCATCCCTGATTTCTCTCTTTTTTTCATATCCCACGGCAGCAGATATTGTTGGCTGTACTTTGAAAACAAATCCAGGATCTGACTACTTCTAAAAACCGCCCCTGGTACCAAGTTGGTCCACACCACAGTCATTCTCACTGGACTTATTACAGTAGCCTCCCAGCTTGTGTCCTGTTTCTGTCTTTGCTTCCTTCAATCTGTTCTCAAGACAGCAGAGTAATTTTCCTAAATATGCACCAGAGGATGCCACTCCTCTGTTCAGATTCCTATAGTGTCTTCCTGTATTAGAATAAAATCCGAAGCCTTTATGCGAGCTTACAGAACACTGTCAGAACTGATTGCAGTCACTGTTCTCACCTCGTGTTGTGCCAGTTGCTGCATAGGAACCCAGCCGTACGCCGGCTTTTGTTCCTTAAATGTGCCAGGGGTGTAGTCACACCTCAGGACCTTCACATTTGCTGTTTGTTCCCTCTCACTATTGCTCTTCACTTCAGTCCCTGTGTGGTCCACACTTACTGTGTGGTTCGTTTTCAGGTCTTGACTCCCTGGTGAGTCTATTTAAAACTGTAAATCCTCTCCCTTATCACAAACTTACTCTCAGTAGTTTGTGTTTTTGTTTGCTTGCTTGCATCATTCACCCCTGTATGCCCAGTTCTTAGAACTGTGCCTGGTACACAGTATGTATTCAAGAATATATGTAGAATGTAAGTAAGGGAGCCAGATTAAGGGAAAATCAGTAAGGACTTTTATATCATGCTGCAAAAAAAAAGGAAATGAAAAACTACTGAATAGTTTTAGATTCAGAAAGCATTCTGATCAGATATTCGTTTTAAAACATTAAAAGCAAAAAATCCTCAGCTTTGTAAAATTTGGGTTAGAGCAAGGAGAGAATGGAGATAAGACAAATTAGTTGTTATTGAACTATTCCAGTTAGTAGCAGTGAATGTGGGTGCATTGACAAGCTTTGGTTCCAGCAATAGGATAATAGTGATGGTAGAGAGATATGGATAAAAGGGTTTTTCCAGGTCTTTTATCTGAATGACTAGGTGAATGATAGTGCCTAATATTAATCAGAACAGGGCAGGCAGGACGAGAGAGAAATGAGTCACTTTAGAGCTAGTGGGATTGAGCTGCTGGGGGAATCCAGTGACTGGAGAATAAGATCTGAGCTGGAGATCAATTTTGGATCATTAGCATAGAGCTAAAAATTGAGACAAGAAGCACAGTAATTGTCCAGTAAATTTTGTAGTTCACCCGCTAATCCTACAGAGAAGGGATTTTTTAAAAATATTTATTAGTTCGTTTTTTTTTTAAAAAAAAGACTGTTTCCTCATAATTTTTCTTTGTTTTCACTTAATTTCATAACATTTTCCTATTTAACATCTTCTCTTTTTTCCTTTACCCAGACTGTGTGGTCCTTTACTTTTACAACCATTTTTTTTCACACTCTTCATCTCTTCCAATGCCATATTATTTTGAACTTTTTTTTTTTTTACCTATTTTTAAAGATCTTTATCTTCTGTTATTCCTCTCTCTCTATAGCTAGCATTTTTCTAGCCTTTTTTGCTGGGTGTTTTCCAAGTGTTCCGCAGTAATATTTCATTTAATTCTCACAATTACTATGAAATAGGCACATCTTTTTTATAGATGAGGAGACTGGGCCCTAGGATCTCACAACTAGTAAGTGTTGAAGCAAGATTCTACCTCACTTAGGTAAATGCTTTGGTCGAAGCCTCTCACTTCCCTCAGGTGTTTACATTTGGCACAGAACCTCTTGGAGCACTTGATGTAAATAGATGAATATGTAAAGAAGGAAAACTGAGATTAATATAGACCATTAGACATTGTATATGTTTCTCAATTTAAATATACATGTTAATATATTTTACTTAATAATATTAAAAAAGCAGGTGCTCTGATTTTTTTACATTCTCTAGTGTCAGCATTTATCAGACACCCACTAAATTATAAACATAATATTCAGCAGATTTACATGACTGAACAGTTGGGCACAATATGTTTTTCTCCTTTCCCCAGCTGTTTGAGTTGGGTCCTGATGGAGGAGATCATGAAACTGATGGAGACCTTCTTGCAGAGACTGATGTGTTGGCTTATGACTGTGCTGCTAGGTAAAGATTTCTTTATTATTCAGTGTAATCCCTACATTCTTAATGTGAAAATTTTATTATAAATCAATAAATATAACTTTAAAAAGAAGTTTTAAATAATCTACTGTGATCAGACACTTGAGAAACTAAATTATATATTAGATAATGTGTTACTTTTAACAGTGCTGCATTAAAACTAATATCTTTCATATTTGTATTTCACAAGATAAATTGGCTATTTCTACATTGAAGATACGATGGAAATATATTTTGCACACTTTTATTTTCATATAGCAGTTAGAAAACACCTAATATGTTAGTGTTCTAGTGGTGTGATACAGTCACTTCCTTCCTGTAGCATTGTGTACGCATTGTCAGATAGTCATGGTGGGCCACAATTCAGATCACCTGTATACTCTTAACGCCATGCCTTTTGCATATACTTGATTATTACACACCTGGGGAGGTGGCCGGTTCTACTGAACCTCTTAGGTTACCAGAATCAGGATGTTTATTTATGAAGTTCATTAATTAAGAAGTGACTTAGATTTTATCAGTACTCTCCATGTAATCCTAAGAATTATCTCAACACTGTGTTGTGACAAGCTAGTGATTTGAATCAAGGAATATTATGATGAGAAAAATAAATTGAGCTTAATAATATAGTATACTGTACTTTCAAATGAGAACTATATTAAGAAAACCTGTGTAATATTCATTAGTTAAAATTTATATTTTCTGGAAATGGTAGTAAGGCATTGAGTTTGCTTTTCACAGATAAATTCTTTTGAGAACAAAATAGTAAACCTAAAAAAATCTTTGACTGTTTCTTCACTTTAGCCGTTATCCAGTATCAGGAGATACTTTTTTAGTAATTTTTTATGTTATAGACAGACAAAGATTAGAGAAGTTTCAGGAAAGTTAAATGATTGATTTATTTTTAACAAAGCCTTAAGATGTCATTGTCGTTCAGCATTTATTTCTGAGCATATGATAATGAGTCAAAAATATAACGCATAGAGAATCTAGACTGTCTTCATTTGACTACTAACAGAGCCCAGAATCCGAAAGCTAGCATTAAGGGACTTCCATAATCTTTCACAGCATCTTTTTTAACTTTTCACCTGGTACTCTTATAGATCTGTTTAATGCTTTAATCTGACACCTTGCCATTTTCAGATCCTACTTTGTACTTCCATAACTCTGCAGATCCATTCATGACATTCTTCTCTTTCCTCTTTATTCTTCTGTCCCAGTTACAATCAATACACATTCTTTCTACTCTGTTACTTAGAACTTTGTAACTTGTGTATGTCTTTATCAGATGCATTATTTATATACATTTCTTTTCTCTCTTCCTAATTTAGTGAACTTTTGTCATGTAGTCATTGTGTGACAGATGCAATTCCAAACATTTTATCTGAATTAACTCAATCCTCAGAAGGACCCTAAGAGCTAGACATTATTTCTATCCCTATTTTCAGATGAAGGAACTGAGTTACAGAGAGGATGCATTAACTTGCCCAAAGTCAGGAAGCCAGCAAGTCACAAGTCCAGGCCTTGAATCAGCCATCTGACTCCAGGGCCGTTTTCTTAACATGCTGCCTCTCAAACACTTTATTTGAATAAATGAACTTGAAAACTAAACTTGAAAATTTCATTTTCCAACAAAACTGGAATGTTTTTTTTAACAGCAATTTAAAAATTTTGGGTCTTATTTTAATATGAAAGTTTTATAGCATTTAAGCAAGTTTTATAATTCAGGAGGGAAGAGGATGAAATGTCATGCCGTCACCATAACACAAGTAACTATTATTTGTGTTCTTGTGTTGGCTTTTTCAGTTAGAGGGTTTTTAACGTCGTTTGACTAGAATCTTACAATACATTGAATTTCATGTTTTATTTATAAAGGATTTTTAAAAATAAATGTATGTAACAGGAAAGTACAAAGGCATTGTCTTCGACTCACTAAATTTACTTTCAGAGAAAAATATGCAATGATGTTTGATGAGCCAGTTCTCCTGCAAGCTGGATGGTGGTATGTAGCATGGGCTCGAGTGTCAGGACCCAGCAGTGACTGTGGATCTCATGGACAAGCTTCTATTACCACAGATGATGGGTAAGCAAAATATTTAAGTGTTACTAAAACAACTCTCAATTTGCTAGTGGAATGTTGTTTAGAAAGTTCAGAGGTCTTTCAGTAAGACAAAAATTTTAGTAAAGCTAGAACATAATATGATTGCTAAAAATTAAATTAATATAATCTCATACCAAATTAAAGTCTAGACAGAACAGGGAGATAGTCGGACTGCAGTTCTTTGCCCTTTATCAATTTGATAAAGGCCAATATTTGTATGTATTTTGGGTATTACATTGTTTAAAAGCTTATTATGACAAGGATAGTGAGGAGTCTAGAAACCATAAAAAAAAATATGTACTTGCTATAAAATTTGACAGTGCTTATGAAAACAGTTTTTAAATTGCAAAGCTTCAGCAGTACAAAATGGTATAGTTTTAATAAAATGTTGGGGAAATTTACTGTTTAAATTTCATGTATAGAGTGCTTTTCAGTTTATGAAACACTTTCATATATATTATCTCATTCGATGCCCTCAACAACTTCATGAAGCAGTTATTAGCCCCATTTTACACTCAGAGGAATAGAGAGACAAAAGGTGAAATGGTTTTGCGTCAAATCCCTTAGTTACTATGTGGCCAAACAAAATCTGGTCCTAAAGCCTCTTGACTCTAATACCAACCTTCTTTATACTCGCTACTCTGATTCACGTGTTTGAAAGGAGCATCATTTATAAAAGAAATTCAATTTATTTTTTATTATTCTTGAGCATAAACTGTTTGAAATGGGTAAAGTTATATAATAGTATATTTCAAATAGTTTTGTTCAACTCATAACAGAGCTGACCAATAAAAGAACAAATTTATGAAGTGAATTCCACATCGCTGAATGTTCAAGTAGAATGCTTAGAAAAGTTGTCTGTTGTGTGTACCTTTTCAACTTGCCATAGGACTGCGTGCTGCAACTGCGGAGACTGCTTCAGTCCTGAGCTGTATGGTTCCCGCACGCAGTTCATTTAACCTTTGGGATATCATAGCGTTTTGAAGCTGACGCTCATACAGTATCTAGCTGAGCAGATTTTAAACTGTTTGTAAGTTGAAATATTTTGGTTAAAGTAGAGCTGGAGGGGCTAAGGTGGAGGCAGGACAGCTACTCACCTAGTAGTTCCTGATTAGGTTCAGTTCCTTCATTTTACTGATTACCCTATTGAGAGTTAGAACTAAAATCAGAACAATATCTTTTTACTTGATTTTTTTTCCTTAAAGAATTAATCTGTCATTAACATAAGATTTGAAAACATGATTGTTAAATTACTTATTTCCTTCAATAAATCCTGAACTATGTAGATTTTGGTATCATTGTTATTTTTTCTCTTCTTAGGGTTGTTTTCCAATTTAAGAGTTCAAAGAAATCAAATAATGGTACAGATGTTAATGCTGGTCAGATACCTCAATTATTATACAGGTATTTAGCATATTTATAGTTAATAAGGTTTATTCTTTTGCTATAATGAACTAGGGTCACTATAAAACATGGTATAAAAAGGAGAAATTATTTGAAGCATTCAGCAAATTCTAATATACTAGTAGAAATATAGCTACATTTGACAAAAACATTTAATGTTTTGTACACTTTTAAACATTTTTTACATCATGACTCAGATTATCTGTATTATGACAATAACAATATTTCAATGATGTACATTTTTAACTTGTCTATTTTTTTTTAACCAATTTCAGAATATTGTAAACTAATAAAATTTTTCTTAGATAAATGAAATTGGGGTGTTAGATGGAGACTTTGGATGTAGACACGATTGATTTGCTGCAGTCTTATGTTTCTTGTTCATCTTACCTTATGATGGAATGAATTAGAAAATCCCTTACTGCTGAAAAATTTCCACCTTTAATTGGAATATCAAATAATAGCTTGCTTTGTGTGATAATATTCTATTTTTATCATTTAAGAATTTCAATTACTTTATGGTAGTTGAGATATATGGAAGCATATGCCGGTGTGTGTGTCCATCTACTTCTAGGGGATTAGTGCAATAATTTTTAGAATAAAGTATGCAAAGTGATATAAACCCTCACTAAAAGATGTCGTTTTTACTTTACTAGTTTTTTAAGTAACTTACTAATAACATAGTAAAGATCCAAGGAACTATCCCTAGAATAATGATTCTGTGTTCCTTGTATCTTCCTTTCTAGAAATCACTTTGAGAATCGGGATAGTGTAAAACCCCACTTTCCCAAGAAGGGACTTTTGTTTTCATGCTCTGTTATAGTTAGTGTTTGTGATACGTAGCACTGTGAACATAACAAGTTGCTTGGGCTACTCCTGGATACACTTGTTGAATAACTTTTAAATAGTAGAATTTAATTGTACCATTACTAGAGAACATAAGTTATATCTGTTGTCTAGTAAGAGAAGAAATTCTCTACTACCCAGTCTTACAAAGCTGTGATTTAAAAGATGAAATGAATGCTCATGTGCTTAAAAATCTGGCTTAGCATTAGAAAATGTTTCTAAAAACTCCCATATTGCCATTTTACCTAACAAAAATATTTAAAAGTATAACTTAATTATTTTGCTATTGCAAAAATATATATTTTGGAAAGAAAAATGTCATTGGACTTTCCAACATAAATTTACGTATGTCTGCTACCTTCAGACTTCCAACCAGCGATGGCAGTGCTTCAAAAGGCAAACAGCAAACCAGCGAACCTGTGCACATTTTAAAGAGATCTTTTGCAAGAACTGTCTCAGTGGTAAGCCATTTTTTAAAATTTCAGCTTTTCTATTCAGTGCTCAGTTTCATTTTGATGTTTAGCATTTTGCCACTCTTCCAAAAGTTTATCTCAGCATAGCTTTATGAACTCAGATTTGTTTTTGTATTAGCGTTGACATCCCAGGACAAAGAATATGCACTTTAAATAATGGGAAGATAGAAATCGTAATTGATTTTAACATGTCGCTATTTCTGAAATAACTGTAGATTTTCTAATAAATCATGTATTACTACATATGCTGTAGGAGTTAAAAAGTGAAGGAAAAGTTAAGGATGATTTTGACCGAAAAGTCTTACTTTAATGCTTGAGGTAATAGAAGAGTTGCATATCTAACGAGGGAGTTTATTGAACTACTTGGCCATCACTGTTTTACATTTAAAGATACAGGTGCTATTGGGCTTACTTGTGTAGAATGGAAAGTCAGCATGATGTCATTGAAATATCATGGTATGTCTGCTCAGAAAGTCTTGTTCTTTCATTTATTTGTTGAGGATTCTTATGCAGCTTATCTAAATAAACTACATCATTGCATCCTTGCGAATTTTTAATGAGATAAGGGACATTAAAATTTTTTTATTTGTAAGGCAGCATATGAATGCGATTTATTTATTTATTTATTTTTATTTTAATTAGTTTCAAGTATATAGTACATTGGTTAGACATCTATATAGTTAGTAAAATGATCCTCCCAATTGCTCCCTCCCTCCCCTGACCCTCCACCTAGTCAATATATTAATGCTAATTGCATTCCTTATGCTGTGCTTGCCATCCCCGTGACCATCCATCAGCTACTAATTTGTACTTCTTTAACCCTTCACCCCATTCTCCCAGCCCCCCAAACTCCCCTCCCCTCTGTCCATCACCAATTTGTCCACTATATTTGTGAGTCTGTTTTTTATTAGTTTGTTCTTTTTATTCCTTAAATTCCGCATATAAGTGAAATCATAGTGTTTATCATTCTCTGACTTAAATACCTTCTAGGTTTATCACAGCAATATCTTTTTCCATTTCCTTCCTTTTCATATGTAGGGGTCTTGTTTTCTTATCCTATTAGCAACTCCATCCCTTGGTTGGAGCACTTAATTCTTTTCCCTTTAAGGTACTTATTGATAGGACTGTAGTTGTTACTGTTCTTTATTCCTGGTTTTGATACATGTTTTTTCTTCTTAAAGAAGTCCCTCCAACATTTCCTGTAATTCTGGGTTGGTGATGATAAATTCCTTTAGCTTATTTTTGTCTGGGAAGCTCTTTATCTGTCCTTCAACTCTAAAGATAGCTTTGCTGGATAAATTATTCTGGTTGTATATCCTGGGTCTTCATCCCGTCGAATGTTTTTTGCCAAGCCCTTCTGTCCTGCATAGTTTCTTTTGAGAAATCAGCAGCCAGTCTTATGGGTGTTCCCTTGTAGGTAATTATTTGTTTTTCTCTTGCTACTTTTAACATTCTTTCTTTGTATATAACCTTTGGCATTTTAATTATGATGTGTCTTGGTATGGGCCTCTTTGGATCCTGGTTTTTGGAATACTCTGAGCTTCCTGGGTTTTATGTCCATTTCCTTCACCAGGTTAGGGAAGCTTTCTATCATTATTTCTTCAAACAGCAGTTCAGCATCTTGATTTTCTTCAGACAAATATTTGGAGCCTTAATAGTGTCCCATATCCTCCTTAAATCATCTTTATAGTCTTAGCATCTTTTTTCTTGCCATTCTGTTTGAGTGTCCTGATTGACTTTCCTGTCCTCTAGATAAGGCGGGTGATCCTCTTCTTTATTCACTTTGTTTATTCCATTTAATATACTTCTCATCTCAGATAATGTGTTCTCCATTTCAGACTGGTTCCCTCTTATAATCTCCATCTCCATTCTTATCTCTTTGTGGGAGTTCTCTACATTTCCCAAAAGTTTATTGAGCATCTTTATAACCAATGTTTCGAACTCTGCATCTGTTAGATTACTTGACTCCATTATATCTGGATCTCTGTTCTGTTCTGTCATATGGTTTCTGCTTCTTTGTCTTCCCATTTTGGCTGCCTTTCTGTGTCTGTTAATATGTATTAAGCAAAGGTCCTGTCTCCGGGTCTTATTAGTGTGGATTTGTGAAGTAGGTGTCCAGTGGCACAGTCCTGTGAGGGGTTCTGCAGGCCATATTTAGCCCAAGCCTCTACCCCTCTGGGGCCATCTATCAAGATTCAGCAAGCAATCCACAGATGCTGTGCTTATAGTTGCCTCAAAAGGCCACACCAGAAACCGAGGCCAGCTGTCTCCAGTGTGAGTCTAGGCGCTGCTCAGCAAGGTGCACCTGACTCACTGCGGATACACCTGGCTGTGGCTTGGGTGGGGCCCGAGTTGGGGAGGCGGGGTTTCAGGGAATCCTCTGGGCAGAGCAGCTTCTGTTATGCAGTTTGATGACATCACAGCTATGAGGCCCTGTGTCCACTGCATTGGTAGCGGGGAGGGCTCAACAGGGAACAATGGATGCCACCCACACTTCTGTACCGAGCGAGTCTCACCTTGGCCCTCACTCCGACAATATCTCCCTGTAAGGCACTGGTGCTCAGAGCTAGCAGATCCGTCACCACGAAAATCTGCTCGCGGACACGGCCCCTTTAAGAGGCGTCTGCTGCTGCCGCAGCCTCCGTCTCACTCAGCCACTCGGGACTGGGCAGCCCGGCATCCTCGCCTCGTCCTACCTTCTGCTGTTGCAGGGTGCTTTCTTGGATTTCTCCGTAGTTGTATGGCTCGTTCATCTAGATCCCAGGAGATTTTCCTTGCTGCTTGCTCCATGTTTCCGTCACAACTTTGATTTGGCCACCAGAGGGATGAACAGAGTCTCTATCATCTACGCCATTTTTTTCTCCCTTCGAATGCGATTTATTAATGTAACTGGTAGTCTGTCGTGTTGGTAAAATGCAAAGGGAATTTTTTTTTCTTTTTTATCTTATTCGTTAAACAAATCTTATTCATTTTTTTAAACCACAAAATTAATACACGTCCCTGGTGGGACTAGAGTAGAGTAGGAAAAAAAAACTATACTAAAAGTACATGAAAGTTCTTTTCCCATCACCCTGTTATCACTATATATAACTACTATTTACATTTTGACGTATATACTTCCAGACTATTTTTTATACATACACATATTTACTAGTCTATATATAGTACGCTATCCAACCTTCTCGTTTTTGTTTGATCACACTTAAAGTTTTGCATCTTCCTTTTTGAAAATTTCATAGTATACACCGTGGACATTTGGTTCTATTTCAATTTCTTTTCTAATGTTTGTATTGTATCCCATAGAATACAGTAAGTCCCCATTTAATGTTGTCTATAGGTTCTGTGCCTTTAAGCAAAACAACATATAACAAAACCACTTTTACCATAGGCTAATTGATATAAACAAGAGTTAAGCTCCTATACATCTCATTAATGGTAAAAGGAAACACTGTGGAATGAGCTGTACTCTGCTTTATTTGACTCTTTTCCTATTAAAGGACTGTTTGTTTTTAATGTTTTACTATTATATCCGTACATATGTGTCTCTGATTACTTATGTACTTATGGGAATATTTCTACTAAAGTATGCTCATTTAAAATTTGATATATTATCTCAAATTGGCCTTCCAAAAGAGCTATGGCAGTTTATAGAGAGTGTATTTCGAATAATAGACTACAAGAATTTTGGTTTCCTGGCACCTTGGATCCTTTTAGTATTAAGATCAGTTTGGTATCTATTGATACAAATAAGTATCTTTGACTGTGTTGTGTCTTTTCAGTCATCTCTTTTTTTTTTCTGTGCTTAGTGATTCTTTTATTTTATTTTGTGGTCATTAGGTCATTTTAATCTTTATATAAGAAACTTATTCAATCATTCTTTTAAAAGTTAAGGTATAAACTCTTATTCTTGGTATTACTACACCAGAGGACTGGAATTTGATAGGGATGAGGGAATAAGTGATTTGCTTTGACATTCATCTCGTAGCTATCTGTCATCATGTAAGCATGAAAAAACCTGCAGACCAACTAGAACTACAACGGATGCTCATCCCCTTACATTAATATTTTAGAATCTTTAAAAATCCAGATAAAAATTTTTTAGTATCCTTCTAGTCAATTTTTCTGTTCTGTTAACTTATCAAGCGTTAGCTACAGTTTATATTCTAAAATTTAATACGTAGATATAAAATAAGTTCTGTGATATTGCTGATATCTAATACTAAAATATGATATTCAAAAGTTATTCAAGTGTTTAAAATACTTTTGGTTTATCTACACAGTGACAATGTAGAGTTTAATTTTCCTTTTAGGTAGACATGTATTTATGTGTTTTTCATTTTTTTTTCTTCTATGACAAACTAGATAAATTTGTAGCAGGGAAACTTAAAAATATTTTTTAAATAAATATTGAAAACTGTTTTTTTATAGAAGCCTAACTACGTTACCATTTTTGTCAAATTTCAAAGGTGCTCCTAATGGTAATTTAATGAACGAACTAATAAAATGCCTGTTATTTGGGCTTTTAAAACTCAGTAAAAAACTCCAAGATCAAGTTTTGAAGTTGAATGTCATCTTTTCATTTGATTCAACCTGTGGTATCACTTGAACTAATTACTATCTGTTTCTTCATATTCTGAATTAGGAATGTTTTGAGTCTTTGTTGAGTATTCTTCACTGGAGCTGGACCACCTTAGTCTTAGGAGTCGAAGAACTTAGAGGATTAAAAGGGTTCCAGTTCACAGCCACGCTTCTGGATTTGGAGAGACTGCGCTTTGTAGGCACCTGCTGTCTGAGGTTATTGCGTGTCTATACCTGTGAAATTTACCCAGTGTCAGGTATGATGCGTTATTTAAATTGATTTTTGGGATACAATGTGTGAGAATTAAAAAGATTTACATAAGAATAACCAAGAGTTTAAGATTCCAGCTTCCTTTAACCTGCTCCTTAATCGAGCAGATTAAAACTTGCTGTGATGCTTATGTATTGACTTATGAAGAATAAAATACATTATATGTCATTCAGATAAAAAAAAACTCATATTAGGCTAAAATGAAATACTCTAACAAAGTGTTATTTTAAACAGATTCTGTCAAATAGAAATATTTTGAACAACTGATTTAGACTTACATGTTGAAACCAGTGTTTTGTTTCTTTTTCTATTTCGATTTTAAAAAAGAAATAATTTTGCACCATACATAATCTCTAAGTTGTTTCCTTTCTAGGTTATGAGTACTTGTGATTTTTAGCTGTATAGGAAATTACTTGAATGATATTGAATGTTTTCATGCATATTTATTATTCTATTTAATTAGCAATCTGCTTTGTGTCTTTCAAAGCTGCAGGAAAAGCAATTGTAGAAGAAACTAGCAAATTAGCAGAATGTATTGGAAAAACTAGAACTTTGTTAAGAAAAATTTTATCAGAAGGAGTGGATCACTGCATGGTGAAGTTGGATAATGATCCTCAAGGATATCTCAGTCAACCCCTGAGTCTCCTAGAAGCTGTTCTTCAGGAGTGCCATAATACCTTTACTGCCTGTTTTCATTCTTTCTACCCAACCCCCGCATTACAGTGGGCTTGCCTTTGTGATCTGTTGAATTGTTTGGATCAGGTAATTTTAAGTTTGTAAGATGTTAGTTGAAAATATTATATATTACTCAATACTCTTCAAGAAAATAAGTTAGAGTTGCCTTAATCTTTCTAACTTTTATGAAAGGTAATTTTTTTGAATAAACTGCAGTGTGATGACATAATTTTGTGACAGTGAAATATTATAGTAGCATAATAACATTAACATTAGTGAAATGTTATAGTAGCATAGAATTACTTAGTAAGTTATTTATTATTTGAGGAAAATAGTTTCAGTGCTTGGTACTGGAAATACCTTATATGTATACTGATTGGGGCCTTTCTGATGACTTTCTTTGAGAATAAATGCTGGAGATGACTATGATTCTGAGGATATAGGAATATATAAACTCATTTACTAGAGGACAGGAGGCGAATTTTCCTTGGCCATATTTGATAATTTTCCACCTTCATTGGATAGCAACTTAAATATGTTTAAAAATACTGATGAAATATTGGTCCTTTAACAAGACACTTACAATGATTGAATGCTAGAAAAGTTTGGAATGATTTAAAAGGGTATTTACCTTTTATGTATCCAGAAACTTGGATTATACTGAGTATTTATTTGATGGGGTACATATTTTTATTTTTAAAAGGATATCCAAGAAGCAAACTTCAAGACGTCAAGTAGTCGACTGCTTGCTGCTGTTATGTCAGCTCTGTGTCACACTTCTGTTAAGCTGACTTCGATCTTCCCTATTGCATATGATGGAGAAGTACTACTACGATCAATTGTTAAACAAGTTAGCACAGAGAATGACTCAACACTAGTTCACCGTTTTCCCCTTTTGGTAGCACATATGGAAAAACTCAGCCAGGTAGGTCTTCTTCTGAAAAATCTTTTATAACACTGTCAACGGAGGCATATTTAGCTTGGTGCTTATTCTTCTAAATTAGTAAATATGTTTACCAGATGATTATGTATTTTACAAGAAGAGCTAAAATTAAGAAAAGAATTCTCATGTTTACCTATGAATAAGCGATCTTTTTTCTCTAATTTTTATTTTTTAATGGTCTTTAACCTATAAAAAAAATTGACAATTATGTAATGAATTCCTATGTATTTATTTTTGGCTGAATCATTTGAAAGTTGCAGATACTATAAGCAAACTCTTACATTCTAATATAATATTTTAGATTGCCAAGATTGAATTTTAAGGAAATAAATAACTTTTAAAGATTTTCTGTTAACATTTTGGTACATTAAAATAAGCATTATAAAACAATAGTCATAGAAACATGAAGAATTAACTCAAATACACATGAAAACCATGCATAATTACTCCCAAGTTGATGAGAATTAATCTTTAAAACAAAAGTTAAAAAAAGGAGTACAAAATGGAAAAATTATCCTAATTATTGTATGCGAGCAATTTTCTGTTGACTAAAACAACAGAAAAATTAAGAGAAAAATTTCAGTGACAAATGGAAATAAAAAAGGATAATAGCAGAATGGAAAGAAAATTTCCAGAGTTACTATAATACCTTTGTAAGATCTTAGTAGTAATAATAAAAGTAAATATAAGAAGGACTTTAGAGTGAACCAGCATGGAAAAAATTTTTAACCTTACTAATAATTAAATGTGAATGAAAGTTCTATTGACGTTATCAACTTATTTGTTAAAAAAAAAAAAATAGGAAAAATAGATTTCTTATGCTGGTGAGACTATGAGGAAACCTACTGAACTTATAGATGGTTTAAGACATTATGTAATTAGTGTTAATAATCTTTTTCTTCTCATCTTTCAGCAAATATTGATTGTGCATTTACTATTTGCTGGGAATATAATTAAGTACTAGTTGAGAAAAATGAGTGAACTGATAAATACAGCTCTTAAATTGGTGGCATATAGAAGATATTTTTACAAGATAAATTCTCAACTCAGTATTACATGCGATGAGCAAAGGAAATTTTTTGAGGAAATAATTTGAAGACCTAAGATATATGTGTGTTTTATTAAAAGGAAAAATTAGAAACCTAATTAGAGGTGTAACTATATCATTAAGTGAAATTGTTGAATTTAGATATATCATTTTGATAGAATCTGGTTCAGCCATTAAGAACAGCTATTTAATATTAAGGCAGATATTTTTAAATTAAAAAACGAGAAACAAAAGTATAAATGTACTGTGATGAATGACTGTAAATATGTATGCAAAAGGCATATATAGTTTGCAATATGTAAATAATACATATTTTAGAAGAGAATACCGAGAAGTGAAAATAATGTTTTGCCACTAAAGTTATGGGTGATCTGTATTTTTCTTCAGGAATTTCCTTTAGCGTTGCTGTATTTTTTTTTAAAATACAGTAAAATTTAACAATACTTTAAAAACAATTTTAAAGAACTAACATTTGCTGATTATTAATAACTGATAATTGTATATTTGTATGTCTGAATATTCTATGAAGATATATCCTGGTTAGTTTATTTCTATTCTTTTTAATGGATATTCTACCATTTGAGTTTAGTATAATAATTTCATCATATATATATATTTACGTTGTTGTTTCTCACATTTCAGTATTTTACACAATACTGTTATTTTCAATATTGACTGAATTTTTATGGATATTCGTACTGATTTTTTTCCGGGATAAATCTTTATGAGTGGAAAAACTCTTAACTCAAGGAGAAGCATGTTAAGACTGTGTCACAAACTGGCAAAATGCCCTGCAGAAAGCTAGTGTCAGTTTGCAATCCCACCACCAGTTAATACGATGACCTTTTTCTGAAATTTTAGTAGCCAGTGATGTGCTAATTTTTTTTTTTTTTTTTTTTTTTGGAAAAAAGGAAATAAATAATGTTCATGCTGGATATCAATCAAAATCAATCATCTTTTTCCTTTTTTCTGAAAAAAAATATTTTCCCAGTGGACTTTAATAGGATTCTGTAATTTCTCATCTTGCAGTTTTTTCATTGGTAGGGGTTGGAATTTTCCTGTCTTCACTTATGAAATTGAATACATTGAAGTTGTAAAATTTTATAGAAATAGTTATAGTAGAATTTTATATTTTTATTTCATGTATGTACAGAAAGCTTTTATTAGAAAATAGATTTATACAGACTACAGTATTTCATAGTTGTTTTACCTCTGAATATACCAGAAATCTCAGACTGTAATCTTGTCCTATAGAAAAAGCTTTTTAAAAGGGAAGAGTTTTATTTGTCAAAAGAGATTGTTATGAAAAGTTAAGAGAGTAAGTGGAAAGCTAATAGACACGTATACCTTTTATGATACACAGACTAATAATTCAAAAAGGACTTCTAAGTGAAAAATAGATATAATGACTCCACATACAGCTGTATAGATTTAGAGACATAGACTCAAGTCTGAACTTTAGGGTGTCATCTAGAAAGACAGGATTTTGCACTTGAGTGCTCACGTGAAGGAAAATAAAGCAGTATCTTAGAACTGTTTCTTTTCGTGTATCGCAGAGTGAAGAGAATATCTCAGGGATGACAAGCTTCCGTGAAGTTCTGGAGAAAATGCTGGTCATCGTTGTGCTCCCAGTCAGGAACAGCCTGAGGAGGGAAAATGAGCTCTTCTCCTCCCACCTGGTCTCCAATACCTGTGGGTTACTGGCCAGTATTGTCAGTGAACTGACAGCGTCAGCCCTGGGATCTGAGGTAATGTTCTATTTTGAGACTGGATAATAAGCACATGTTTAAATTTTCCACATAATTTCTTTTTCATATATTTTGGCTTCATAGAAACTGATTCCAATCCCACTGTATTTTTCTTTTTTTAAAAAAATACCATTAGGCTAAGCTGTTTGTTTTCCCCTTCCTTATACCTCTTCTCTGCTCTTATTTGCTTCCTCTCCCTCACCAGTTTACTCAGGATGTCACAGTAATACAAAGTATATACATTTTTCTCTTAGCCGCCCCATTGCACAACCCCAGTGCTATATCCCAAAGAAAGCAAACAGTTGGTGTTACTGGGTGATGGGTGATAGAAGTAGGACTGCTGAGCATATGGTATGGAAAAGGTGAAGAGGTTCAAACCTCAGCTCCGCCCATTTGATTGACCCTAGACAAAAACGTATGTAAAATGGGAATAAGAATTTTTATCTCGCTTCTATCACAAAGTTTCCTTAATTGTAGTAAAATATAGATAACATAAAATGTACTGTTCTTCCTATTTTTATGTCTACAGTTCAGTGACATTACGTACATTCACATTGTTGTACAGGCATTATCACAAAGTTTTAAAAGGATCAAATGTTATGTTTAAGAAACCCATTTTGAAACTTTTAAGTGCCATTACATTTTGTAAAGTGGTGTTATGTTTCACTGTTTCACTGCCCTACTCAATCTGTTTTATGATTTGTCTAAAACATTTTGGCTGACTTTGGCAAATGTTTCTATATTTTTCCCCAAAAGCAGACAGTACATTGGTTTTGAAAATCGTATTATAATATGAAATATCTTGTAGCATTCAAATGAATGTTTAATAACTAGCATATACTCAGTGGTCCCAGGTCTCAAATTTCTTACAAAGGAACTTTTTTCCTCTACTTTACTTATATAATTCCTAATCTTTGCTTTTTCTTGGTTATAAATTTTAGAATCTATTCTGAATTAACCTATCCAGTCAACACTCATTACTGATTCATAATGACAGTTAAGCCTTAGGATTTCTGAATGATCACGTGTACCTGAGCAGATTTTAGTATCTCCCCCTGGGAAGCACTTCCTCCATTTCTTGGTTAGCTTTGGCCTTGAAGGCTACTGAGGCCCTTGTCAGAAATTTTATTATTATTATTTTTTTTATTTATTCATTCAGTCTGAAATGTGCTTGCTTCCCTTCTGTACTAGATCCTGAAAGAAAAGGTCAGCAGTGCATAGGTCCCCCTCAGAATGTTACTGTCTGCTTATCCCCAGTGAACTCACCTTTCTAATGAAAAGGAAAACCCAAAATTATAGGTGCCTAATATACAACCTTGGGAGTTCCCGAAGGTCCTTTCTTAGATACCCATATTTCTTTCTTTCCCAGAGCGGTTTGTAATTTTCACTAGAATCATAAACTTCCAATTTTTTTCCTCTTGTAGTTCTTCCAAATTTCTACAGCCAACATAGATCGGCAGCAGGCTCTGTAATTAAAAAGAGTGGTTTCAAACCAAAATAAGTTCTCTGATCCTCTCTAATGAGTCTGTAATTCATGAGGTTATATTTGTGTGTGTATGTATTAAAAATATTGAATGCCAAGTTATAGTATCACTGTATACATTAGCGGTATTAATACCTAAGACAACATATTCTGCAAATGAAGTCTTAAAAATTCACAGATAAGTGGAGGGATGGTCTGACAGAAACGGGGAACTGAATCCACCTCTATTTCTTGAATACCTGTCTCTGCAGAATTCCTAGAGCTCTGTGTAGCATAGTTTAAAAACTTGGTCTATAGAATGTCTATGAAATTTTTGGTATCTCTTTTCAGAATGATAATTCATTCATATGGTATGACTGATAACTTACAACTTTATAGAGCTAACACTATAAATAAAGTGAAATGTATAGTTTACTGTGACTAAAAGAAGAATATTTTCAAGTGATAATGATTTGTGAATTTGGAATGATAAAATCTGATTTTATTGCTGGTTAATCTCTTAATAGAATGTACCTTAAGGTTTAAACTTACTCATTAAATGTAGGTTACTCTATTGAACTTCTTAGAAACCTTTGGGTAGTTTTGTTAACGATATGTTATTAATACTCAGGTACAGGCTACTAATATAATTGCTTTTGTCTTTCACAGATTGATGGACTTAATTCTCTCCACTCTGTTAAAGCCAGCGCTAACCGATTCACAAAAACAAGTCAGGGAAGAAGTTGGAACACTGGTAATGGGTCCCCTGATGCAATTTGTTTTTCAGTGGACAAACCTGGAATAGTTGTGGTTGGTTTTTCTGTCTATGGAGGAGGTGGAATTCATGAATATGAATTAGAGGTGTTGGTTGATGATGTAAGTACCATTCTTACAGTGTTCATGTTGCTGTGTGGGATGTGTGTCGGAACTTAATATTGTAGTATGGTAATCCAAACTTTGAGGGTTTAGCAGATCAGTTGTAGATGGGCAACATTAAAGAAATTGAAAGGGAGTGATTCTACCTGATAAATTGTGAGACATCTTGGATCACTCTTACCTCACATTTTTATACATCTTGGATCACTCTTACCTCACATTTTTTATACTTTTTTTTTGAGAAGATCAAAAAAAAAAGAAGACTAGACATTTTATAGTTAACCCTCCAATTTCAATCTTGAGTAAATTCTTTTTGTTATTAAAAGTTTTCAAGAAACAAAAACAGCATTTAGGCTGCTGTTGTTACCTGTATTTGTGGTTAAGCAATTTTGTCATAGAGTGCTAATGGATGATTCTTAGTAAAGATGGTATTTTAATGATTGATTAATTTAACTGTATTTACTATATTCTCTAAATTACTTAACGGACCTGAGTTTTCACAAAGTTCTATTAAAATGGTACAGAAAGGTAATTATTCCTCATAAATAACAATCTATCTTATTTGATTCTTTTAAGCAATTAATTTAAATTATTTCCCTACTTCATTAGGTTCTATAATTACATACAGCACTCTTCTTGTGCAGAAGCGAGAATTGTTTGAAGACATCAGATGAGAAAAGTCCACTTAAATGATTTAGCTATTGAAGACCCCTCAGGAAATCAGATAAACATGAATAGTTTATAGAGTACCAAAAAAATTAAATAATGGAAATGCTAATAGCTAATTTTTATATGCAAGAAAATAAACTGCTTTAAAACAATAATCGACATGTTCTTGTTCATATCATAAAGAGTATAGTGGATTTTGTTTTGGTTTGTTTTAATTAGAGCGAACATGCAGGAGATTCAACCCATTCTCATAGGTGGACTTCTCTAGAATTAGTCAAAGGAACCTACACAACAGATGATTCACCCAGTGATATAGCTGAAATCAGACTTGACAAAGTTGTTCCTTTAAAGGTAATTTTACTAATATGTTTCTTGTGTAAATGAGAGGTATTGTTATGTAGCTTACTTTAAAAATAGTGAAAACTATTCCTTTACGTGGTGCTTTAAATGTTTATAGATTACCTACTATATTCCTGTTATTGTACTGTTTTATATTCTGTTTTCACAGAATCTCTCTTACAGTCTGATATAGCAAAAAGTCTTGCTAGATTTTGTAGTCAAACCGACCTACCTCCAAATATCTGCTCTTTCACATACTGGCTCTAAGACATGGACATGTCATCATTTAACCGGTCTGAGACTTACCTGTACTTTAGGAAGGATAAAACCTATATTGTAGTGTTGTTCAGATTAAATTAAATAATGAAATAAAGTTCTAACCTCAATGCCTAGCACAGTATGGAAACTAAATAAGCATTAGTTCCTGTCCTTCCTGCTCTTAATGTGCCAAAACTCATTTAAAAAATATTAGTTTATATAACTTAATCATCTAGCAGTAAATAACTGTTTAGCAAAACAAATTTTAATTAATGTTAAGATAATTATTAATAGAGTAATTCTGAATTCAATTATAATAATTTTCGTTATAGAGCAGAATTTTAGATAAGGTAAGTTTACCAGAGACTTTATCAAAAAGAATTTAGATACCGAAAAAAAGAAAAAAAATCAAAACCTTCACTGTGAAGTTTATATCATGAATCATAAGGCACTAATATCTGTATCTCACATTTTCTATGTATAGCACATCATATTTTGGACAACTTTTTCTTATGGATTTTTTTTCTCGTGTCTACCTACTTTTGTCTCTGATTATATCTTAAAAATAAAAATATAATGGACTCACCATTAGTTTTTACTTTTAAAATTATTTCAAAAGTTAAACTCATCAAAGAAAACTATTACCTTATAATGTTTTATAAATCTTTTATTATCACTGATACTCCTTACAGTGTTGTTAAGAGCAGGAACTAGAGTCACGATGCCCGTATTCAAATCCTAGTTCTATCACTTGTTAGCTTTGTGACTACAGGCAAGTTACTTAATTTCTCTGTGCCTCAGATTCCTCATCTGTAAATAGGAATAATGACAGTACTTACCTCATGAGGTCATTTTAAGGATTAATTTAATTAAATCACATTATTTAGGACAGTTTCTGTTAAGTAACGAATAAGTGTTCGTGATCGTGTTTGATTCATTAAAAACTCATTTAACCAAATCGCCTATGTATATGACAGACACTCAATATATTTGCCCAGTTTATTGCAGAGTTCTTTTTGTATATCTTCTGCACATTATGAATAAATATAAACATGTTTTACATCATTATTGTGAAGGAAAATGTTAAATATGCTGTGCGCTTGAGAAACTATGGAAGCCGTACAGCCAATGGAGATGGAGGAATGACCACAGTTCAGTGCCCTGACGGCGTGACGTTTACATTCAGCACGTGCAGTTTGAGTAGTAATGGCACAAACCAAACCAGAGGACAGATTCCACAGATACTCTACTATAGGTAGGTGTGTGTAGAGAGAGAGGGAACTGTTTTAATATGGTAGAGCATACACAATTCACTATCAAGGTAAAAAAAAATGCTGTATGGGTAGTAGTAAATAAATTCTAGTCTACCTTTCTTGCATATAGTACTTGTGCTAATTTATATAAAAAGTTCTCATTATGTAAATTCAGTTTTACTATAAAGGTGACTGCTTTAAGATGTTTCTTTTGCCATTATTTTTATAATATCTTTGAAACTTTTATATACTGGGTATATATGCTATTTGTTTTCATTTTTATAGTTTATGGTCTGCACTTTTAAATTTAAATGGAATGTATTCTTTTTTTTTTTCCTCAAAAATACCTTAAATTGACAGCCAGTCAACTCTACCCAAGTACTTGTATTGCCTTGATCCTTTCGTCCAGTTTGCAGAATATTTTGGTCTGTGAATTTAGTCCTTGGGGCCCTCAAATATATAATAGTGTATTTCTTATAATATCTTTAACAATAACCATTTCTTATGTAAACAGTGGAAAAGAAATGATAACAATTTGGGTTAAAAACTTTTTAACTATACATTTCTCACTGAGTCTGAATTTTTCTTTTGGCAACTTAGCTGGAGTCCTAGGGAGCAGTGACTGTCAATCACCACATTTGTCCTCAACCTGCACTGAAGTTGCACATCACTTTCAGAGGCTTGCCTTCCTCTCTTTCCTTCATAAACAATCTGGGGACACTGCCTAGGTAGTTAACACAGAACAGTTTACCTAGATGTAGATTTTCTGCCTCCTTTCTCCATGTGAAATAGAATAGAAATAACAGGCATTAAATAACTACATAAGAGCATATTGCTGCTGAGATACAAAAGCTTTCTAGTCCTTCTACCCAATCATGAAAACTTTTTCTGTTACATAGAGGAATAGCACTACAATAAACAAATATTACTTTCTTTATTAAAGCATAGATTAAAAACCATATCATACACCAGGGAAGAGTTATATATTTCAAAAAGCTGGAGAGCCTATTAAAAGTGTCTGCTCTCCAGCCTTTTGTATCTTCTACAAAATACAATGTTTTAGATGTCTTGATACTTTTCACCAAGCTTTAAAATAAATAACCTTACCTTCAATTAAAAATTAAATTTAAAAAGATTAAAGTCTCTTAACTTTACCATCCTATTCTGATGGCTTCTAAGTTTATATCTCTAGCTTTTATCTCCTCTGAGCCCTAGACTGAATATCCAGGTCCCTCTTTGATATCTTTATTTGAGTGACAATAATAGAGATGACGATGATAGTTAATGTGTACTGAGCACTTACCGTATGCCACGCAGTGCTCTAAGTGCTTTATCAGTGTTATCTCAGCTAGTTCTCATGGTAACCCCATGAGGGTAGGCACTTTTCCTTTCCCTGCTTTACAGATGAGGGAGCCGAGACAGAGTAGTTAAACCACTTATCTAAAGGCACAGTTGTAGTGATTTAAGGTCTTGGAGTTCGTAGGCAGGAAACTGAATGACCTATTCTTACCTACTATACCACACATCTACTTTAAGGCTGCTCTAGGTAGTTGGCTAACAGACAATATTAGTTTAATGTGTCCAGAGTAGTCCTCTCCATCTACAGTTACAGCCAAGCACCTAGGAGGCATTCTTGACTTCTTCATACTTTACATTTAGTTCATCAAGTCCTGGCAGCTGTACTTTTATAATGTCCTAGATCTGACCTTTTATATCACTCTCATAATTAACAGTCTAGTCCAGACCATCACTACTCCTACCCGGTTAACTGTAATAGCCTCTAGAACAGCCTCGTTCCTTTCGCATTGCCCTCCTACAGTCAGTTCTCCACAGCACAGCCAGAATGGTCTTATAGACATGTAAATCATGTCAGGTTCTGCTCCTGGGCAAAACCCTCTCATACCTTCCCATTCCAGTATGAAATACATAGTCGTTACTGTGGCATACAGATTTCACGTGATCTGACTCCTGTTTACTTTTACCACCTTGTCACTTTTTACTCTCCTTTCGTTCCAGATACACTTGTCTTCCTTCTGCTCCTGGAACTCACCCATCTTGTACCTGTCTGAACCTTTATCTTACTATTCCTTTTGCCTGAATACTTTCTTTCTCAGACTTTTTTTTTTTAAAAAGCATAATTTGGGCTTTTGTTTAATATTAGTTTTAAGATAGATTCTCCTTGATCTTATTTAAAATAACTTTATGCCCTAATCCTGCTTTTGTTTTTGTTGAGGCCCTATCACTCCTTGACATTATATAATTATATATTTACTTTTTAAACTTTAATTTTTTAAATTTGAAATGAGGAGCCGTGATCTAGACTCAATTCCTAGAGTTGGATCACATTTTACCTACCATGTAAAATAATCTCATGTGTCACTCACGTTACAGGAGTGAATTTGATGGAGATTTACAGTCCCAACTTCTGAGTAAAGCCAATGAGGAAGATAAAAACTGTAGCAGAGCTCTCTCTGTGGTAAGCACCGTTGTTCGAGCTGCAAAAGACCTCTTGCACAGAGCTCTAGCTGTGGATGGTAAGACTTTTACTTTCTTTATAGTCATATTTTACATTAATTATGCTCAGAGTTCCTAAAGAGGAACCATCTTGTAGAATTCCAGAGTGTTTTATTCATTATAGAACCACACATACACATACATTCATTTAGGATTAGCCATACTCTACTGTAATTAGCCATAGTATAATGTAGGCTTTTTTAGAATGTTCAAAGGCAACTACCTGATAATTGTTATTTTCTTGGTTAACTTAATAAAAGAAAAACTTGATTAAACAAAGTCTGCTTTATCCTTTCAGTAGTCAAAAAGCATTTTGCTTTCTCCTTTAGACATATTTTTCTTCCTATATGTACTATTTCCAGTAATGGTTTCACCATTGACCCAAAGGTCTGGATAACACTAACCGTTCCCCCTAATTCAGTTTTTTAAATTGAGTTCTTCCACTGGAAACTCTTCAGCTTGTGTTCACCCCTGTCTGTCCTCACAGTTTGAGCTGCCATGGTGCGAGCATGTGTCCCATTTTTCATGGATGGATAACATGCTGATAAGTTCACGGCTGCCTTTTCCCCATTCCCTGTCTAGTTATTCAGTCACCCTCCACTCTGGCAGCAGAGTTACAGATGTTTACAAAAACATTCACTGTTACTCATCCCATCTTGCCGATGTATAACATTTGTTCCTAAGCCTAGTTGCATATCAGATTCTCCTGGGACACTTATTAAAAATTAAGAATATTTGGCCCATCCTAACTAGGGGTTTAGGCTAGACTAAGAAACTGTACTTTTTAAATAAGCGTCCAGCCTATGCTGAGGCAACAGCAGATTGAGAAACAAGTATTGGATTTAATTGATTGGCCTTTAACATAAAGGTCTTCACTATCTAGACTCAACTTATCTTTCCAGCACCATATTCATGGATAAATGATTAAAACATCCATCAGCACAGTGCTTTCCTTGGAACAATAGAAGGCATGATAGCCTAATAATAGCAAACATTTTTGGAGCACTTATTATATGCAGGCATTGTTCTAAGTTTTTTATGTTTGTTACCCTTCACAGCATCCAGTGAGAGAAGTACTGTTATTATCCTCTTTTCAGATGTATACTGAGGCACGTACAGATTAAGTAATTTGCCTGATGTCACACATATAGCCACATGTGATCCCAAGAATACTGGTTTAAAATCATGACTGTTACTATAGGTTCTAATCCTGGCTCTATCATTGTACAGGTGTACAATTTGGGACAAGGTACTTGAACACCAAGTGCCTTGATTTCCCCTTCTAAAAAGTGGATAGAAAACAAGTTTCTCATTGATTAATTGAGATAACATATGTAAATAAAGCCCTTGGGTTAGTGTCAGGTACTTTGTAAGCATTCAATCAACGCCAACCATAATTTTGCTCAAGATAATAGAATACAGTTTAGTATAGCATACATACATTATAATGAAATTACCTCTAACTGTAGTTTTAATGCCTTTTTTAGCTGATGACATTCCAGAACTGCTTAGCTCTTCCAGTCTGTTTTCCATGCTGCTTCCCCTTATTATAGCCTACATAGGACCAGTAGCTGCTGCTATTCCCAAGGTGTGTAATTTAATTCTATAACTTTGAATTTTTTTTTTTTTTTAATGTCACTTTTTAGATTTTGTATTCTTCCTTGAAAAATATTTTAATCTTTGAGGCACCTGGGTTACAGGTAACAACAGAGATAGACATATTAAAAGGTAGAAGTCATTAGTTAAACCTCTCTGTTTTATTATATTACTGGATTACTGTGTTTACTTATTGGTTTTACATTTGAAGAATTTGGAAATGGGGAATATATTTTAGAGGCAGGATATATAAAGAAAGCTTAAGTTAACTGGTTTTTTTAATTTGAAATTTATGCCAAATTTTCTTCATTTCGAATAAACATAGGAATGTAAAAGGTTTGGAGTATTTTGAAATTGCAAAGTATTCAAGACAAGGAGGAAATCATAAATTATTGACTCTTTGGCATAATTATTGAATAAAACGTAGTTTAATGCATATCACAAAAGGACAGAGTATTTAAAAATACAAACTAGGTTATTTTCATATAATAGCTAAGACATCTAAGCTAAATCCTTTTTTCCCAAAGAACAAATTTCTCTTAAACAAAAACTTAGCCAGAAGAAACTCTAGTTGGAAATTCTTAACAATAAGGATAATTAACAATAAAGTAATTAACCATTTTAAAACAACTTTTACATTTATTATCTCATTTAATCATTTTTTCTACACTAGGTGGCTGTAGAAGTCTTTGGTCTTGTTCAACAGTTGCTTCCCTCAGTTGCCATTTTGAATCAGAAGTATGCGCCCCCTGCATTCAATCCTAATCAGTCAACAGATAGCACCACAGGAAACCAGCCTGAGCAAGGCCTCTCTGCTTGTACAACCTCTAATCATTATGCTGTCATAGAGAGTGAGCACCCCTATAAACCTGCATGTGTGATGCACTACAAGGTAGGCACCAGTTCCTAGGGAAAGTTTAAATTTAAAATTGGTTTGATGTTCTATAATGATATCTTAAAGGATACTGAGCCTCAAGCTCAGAAATGTAATTCTTTTATAGAAGGTAGTTAGGCCATTGTCAGATACGCAAGACAGTTTTTTATCATTAAAGAGTATAGTTTTGTAAAGTTTATGAGAGTTGTTCTCATATCTTTTTATAAGTACAGTGCAGTATATAATGCCAAACTGCATATTATGTATTGTAATGGTAGTGGATATAACCATTAAAACTTAAAAATCATACTTTTGAACTGATATTTGTACCACAGCCTGAACTCTGAAAATTTGCATACCCAATGTAGACATTAAAGTACTCTATCATGCATAATGTAAAAACTACATTAAAACATTTATAAATATATTATAGGGCATAAAAGATCCTATTCCTTCTCTTTAAACTGTATCATGTAAATTGAGGAGATCAACTTTATGAATTTAATTAAAAGTTTAAGTTCTCTGTGCTTATAAAATATTCAACTTCTTATTTTAGAATATGGTAAATATATAAAAGGAGGAACCAGTACATTTATCCATCATCCCAGATTCAGCAGTTATCAAATCTTGGTCATACCTGTTTCATTTGTTCTCCACCCATTTGTCCCCTTCTATATTGTTTTAAAGCACATTCGTGAATTTTTCATGTATCTCTAAAATATAAGGACCATAAAAAATAATCATATTATTATCACATCAAAAAAACTAATAATTCCTTTATATCATCAAATATGCAAACTTTTAATTGTTTGAATTACAATCTAAATGAAATTTTAATGTTTTTAATTGTTTGAATTAGAATCCAAATAAGATCCACCTAATTTGATTGATTATGTCCCTTAAGTCTCTTTTAATCTGTAAGATCCCCTCCATTTCTCTTTTCTGTTTCCTTGAGTTTTATTTAAGAAACTGGATCTTATGTCCTTGTAGGACAGGAGCCTCTTCAGCTTGCCTCCTGTGTCCTTTAGATACACCTCTGTGGTCATTCATAGCATCCTGGCTCTGTGGTATAATAAGATTTTCCAGGTTCATCTTACATGTTTTCCTGCCTCAGACCTGAAACCAGCCATTTTTTCAAAGTGCCCTGGTTCTTTTTAATGGTGATGGGTATTTAAAAGCCAATATCTGGCACTGAAGATGCTCATTTCTCCTGCGTTGGTCATTATTTCTAGATATTTTATAATGCCAAGAACTAGTAAATACACTCACATATAATCACTCATATATTTATACACACAGACACATACTATTTTTATATATGTGTATATGTATTTATATATGTGAATGTATATATATTTATGTCTGGATGCATTTATGTGTATATTTTTTTTAATACAAAATACTTCATGAGTTCGCGCTGATGTTACTAATTCAAAATAAGGACTGCAGTATGTTACACATGACTCTCTTTTCTTCTGCTTCTAGAATCCCTGTTATCGATGACACTGGAAATATTAGAATTAGAAAATCAGTTATTTATTTTCTGTATGTGTGTGCATGTGTTGTGTGTTTTGTGCGTATGTATGTTGTCTTTTGGGTATGCCCCAGCTAGGATGTATAGAGAAATGACTGTGTTTTAAAGGAAGTGGGTTTGATCAGTTACTGTGTTACAAAGTAAGTTGGAATAGTCCCCCTCTGTGCAGTTATGCCACTAATTAAATATACTTTTGGCATCATTTATTCTCCTTTAATTTTGATTTTTTAAGAATTGCTTTTAAAATCTTGTTTTGCTTTATAGTAATTTAAGTAATTGCATAGTACTAAGTCAAATCTGTGAAACAAATTAGTATAGTCAAAGAAGTCTGGCTTTTATCTCTATCCCCTCACTCTGTTCCCTCCTTTCCTGTCATAGGTAGCATTTTATTTTATTATAATTTCGTAGTTTATCCTTCCATTGTTTCTTTTAGTGTAAGTATAGACACACATATACAGATGCAGATGAAATGTGTGTGTGTATTCATTGCTCATGTATTTCAATTTTTTATTTCAAATATTTTCAAACCTGTAGAAAAAAGTAACAAGATTTGTACAATGAACACCCATACGTGTTTCACTTAGCTTATTCAGGTAACATTTTGCCACCTTTGTTGTATTTACTTATATATTTGTTTATTTATATTTATTGCTGAACCGTTTAAGAGTAAGTTGCAAAAATCCCAACTCCTCCTAAGAACAATGAAGTTTTCTGTATAACCACAATACAGTGATCAAATTTAGGGAATATAAAATAACATTGATGTATTATTATTATCTTAAAAAGTAGTAGTAGTATATTATGTTATAAGCTAAACAGTTTGCAAGTTGTCCCAAAAGTGGCTCTTATAGCATATTTTAAAACCCAGTTCTGGGAAACAATCAGACTCATACATTAGATTTTTAGATTTACTTTTCAGGTCTCTTATCTCCCTTAATCTGAAACAGTTCCTCGGCCTTTCTTGCTCTTTTATGACATGGGAATTTTTGAAGAATACAATCAGTGGTTTTGTAAAAATATCCTTTTATTTGGATTTGATTGGTCATTTCCTAATGCTTAGACTCAGGTTTCACACTGTGGGCAGCAACACACGAGTGGTGTTGTATCCTCCTCAGTAAATTTCATCCGGAGGCACTTAGTCACTTGATTAAGGTGATAGCTGGTAAATATCTCCACCAAAAAAAGCATCTTTTCTTTCCTTTGAAATGTCTATGGGTAGACATCTAGAGACTGTGTAAAAAATACTGTTCCTCAACAAATTTTCACCCAGTTGTTTTAGCGTCCATTGGTTATTGTTACCCAAATCAGTTATTACTATAGTGGTAGCAAAATGGTGACTTTCTAATTCTGTTATGCTTTCAGCTGGTGTTCTATTATGAAGGAGGGTTTTCCCATCCCTTCTACTTTAAAAAAATTATTCATTTATTGTATGTGCTTATGTTAATATGGACTTAAGGATTCTTATTTTGCTTAATGTTATAATCCTTTGCTGTCATTATTCATTTTGATGCTCAAATTTTGCTTTGGCAAGTGAAAGTTCATTCAAGTTGGATTTTATGTCCTTTTACTGTGTTTTCATTAGTTTTTGAGCACTCCTTAGTAGTTCCAATCAACATCTATTTTATTAATATATGTCACTATTAATAATAAAACTATTAAGTAAAATTAATGACTTTTTGCATATTTGTCTTTAAAATAAATCTCCCTAACATTATATAATCTAAATACAATATTCAAAAGTTAGAATAATTCTTTTTGTGTATATGTGTATATATACATGTATAACTTCAGTATAAAGTTAGACTTAATTTGTTTATTTGTACTCAATTTTGTGAGTTTTTTCCCTGTCCTCCTTGATTTAATCTTTTTAAATATGTAAAATATTAACATGGTTCCACAAATAAAATTATATAGAATAATATATTTAGAATTGTAAGTTCATTCCCTTTTCCTTTTCTGCTTCTGATACTCCAGTAAGTATCCTGGCATATCCTTCCTCTGTTCCTTTTTGAAAATATCAGGGAGGAAAGAGAGAGAGATAGGTAGATAGAGAAGAGAGCAGGGGAGGTAGTCTTATTTTCCTTTATTTAGAAAAGGTAGTACACTGTACTATTTTGTACTTTGCTTCTTAAATTTAACAATGTTTATAGAAATCTCTCCATATCCGTTTAAAGAAGTAATCCTCATTTTTTTTCTTTTTACAACTGCATAGTACTCCACAGTGAAGGTATATCATACTCTATCCAGTCAATTTTGTGTGTGTGAGCATTTAGGGTGCTTTCAGTATTTTACAATTTTTTTTTTTAATTTAATGAATAACTGTGCGTATGTTTGGTCAGGTTTTTTTTTTTCCTTATTGTTGGAAGCATATATTCAAAGTAAATTCCTACAAGTGAGATTGCTAGTTAAACAAATATAGAATGAGGAGCCTGGTGCTTCATAGGTCTGGGATTGCTGATTCAGAGGGTGAAGGCATATGTAGTTTTACTAGATGTTGACAAATTCCCTCCATAGAAATGATACCATTTTGTATCTTCACCAACAGTGAATGAGAGCGTTTGTTTTCTCACAGCCTCCCCAGCAGAATATGTGGTGACATTTTGGGCCATTTGCCAATCTAATAGGAGAAATGGTATCTCAATTTAGATTTTTTTTAAAGCATCTTATTTTGTTTTATTATTACTTTCAAGTATGTAGTACATTGGTTAGACATTTATATAGTTTATGAAATGATCCCCCTGATTACTTTATCAGTTTAGTGTTAATTTATACTTGTGTTATTATGAACAAGGTTGAATGAACTTTTCATTTAAATGGAGAATTTTAAATATTCGTTACTAAAAATATTTGTCTTCATCCTAGATAATTTTTTAGATTAATATCATACTTAATAAATTTCTAAAGGTTCATATCATAGCCTACAACCAATTCGTAGTTTACTATTTGACAAGGACCTGCTTAACTCTTATTTGCCTACCATGACAGAATTTGCTCTGTGATGATGGTGACAGAAGCTTAAAAATGACCTTAAAGATACATGTAATTATATGACATCATAAACTCATATACAATAAAACTTCAGGTTAGAAAAACAAAAATCTAGGTTTTTTTCATGTATGTGTGTGTATGCTTATTTTGATTTTCATGTGAAGTTTTTTTGCTAATGAAAAGAAGCATTTGTAACAGATACTATGAATGGTAGATAACCTAAAAGTTACTAAAACTTTATATTTTAGTCATTTATTAACTTGCCATCAATATATCTTTATATTTTACCTATTAAATTATGTTTTAAGTCACCTACCTATATATTCCTTAAGTGTATACTTACCGAAATGGAAAATTTACTATATAGTGAACTTTTCCACAAGAAAATCAGATAGCTAAATGTTTATGGAAATTAAGCAGCTTTGTAGTATTTGTTCCAATGATATAAATGTGTACTTACAAATATTTTTAATGCAATATCAACTAAATATTAGATAGAAAGCAGTAGATATTGCAAGTGGGGTATAGGAACAGATGATGTTGGACATTAATACCCTGATTTCTGATCATATTTAAATGACTCGTAGTTCCTTAGTTAAAATTTATTTTACAAATATGTCGAAAGCCTCATCTTTGCAAAATGATGTTCTTTCGGTTTCTAAGACAGACAAAAAGTAAAAAATCTAATTCTTCTTAACAAATGCAAGTGTCCTCTTGCCTGGTGACCTCAGGTAACATTTCCAGAATGTGTACGGTGGATGACAATCGAGTTTGACCCTCAGTGTGGTACTGCACAGTCAGAAGATGTCCTTCGTTTGTTGATTCCTGTCAGAACTCTTCAAAATTCAGGATATGGACCAAAATTGACATCTATTCATGAAAATCTTAATTCCTGGATAGAATTAAAGAAATTTTCTGGATCTTCTGGTTGGCCTACTATGGTTTTAGTGTTACCAGGTAAGTAATTTTTTCTCTTCTGTTTTATATTGTAAAATATATGCATTTATGATACTTATATTTAGTAGGAATACATCATTGAAAATGTTTAAGTTTTAGAAGGATTTCTTTAAGACCTACTGTGTATCTGGGTTGCAGGTGAGAAGTAAAGAATACTTTCTGGGCAAGGGGCGGTGTCTCGTGACCGAATTTTAGAAGAGAGAATATTTCGAGGAGCTTGTAAAAAAAGAGTAGCTTGACCAAAGTAGAGAGTTAATATTCAGGAGTGGCTGTCTGTATAGTTGGGACCAAATTATAGAAAAACTGTATTAGATCTTTTATTTTCCCAGTAAGTTCTAAATTTTGAGACCTTGTTAAGGATTCCTTCCTTTCAAGAGAATTGATGAACCACCTAACCTACTGGGTTGTTGTTTAAAACTACTGTTTTCAGTCAGGCTTGAGGATGTGTGCATACGTGCATGAGAGATAGAGAAACAGAGAGACACACAGACACAGAGAGACAGAGACACACTGCACTTTTATTGCTGCTCCTGGTATTTTCCTTTAAAAAAAGTTTAAGTATTTAAAACTGTATGTAGAGTGTTTTGTTTTCAAGCAATTAACCATAACTACACTTGTGATCCCCTAAACTAATAGCCAGTTTGAATTCAGAAAGTTTTTCTTCCAGTCATCCTGCTTTGTTTATTTGTGAAGAGATCAGACAAAGCCAAACACCAGGGTAAAGGATTGCTTGCTCTGAAACAGAAAAGGCTAACCTAGGTCACTTCAGTAATTGACAGAAAATTGAAAATTGATTGCTCATGTAAGTTAAAGGTAGGACATTTTGTTAAGGAGAATTTGATCATAAAGAAAAAAAAAACAGTCCATTTGGGATGGTTCCATTGTTTCTAGCACAGTTTTGTTAAAGTAGATACAGGAACCCTCCCCGCAAAGGCTAGGTTTTTTTAATATTTGATTTGTATTGCTACCTATCTTGACTTAGATAAAACATAAAGTCGTTTCAAGATTTTGAATTCAATGTTTGGTTTTTTCCTTAGGAAATGAGGCCCTTTTCTCATTGGAAACTGCATCAGATTATGTGAAAGATGACAAAGCTTCTTTCTATGGTTTCAAATGCTTTGCAATTGGATATGAGTTTAGCCCTGGACCTGATGAGGTAAGAATGAATTATCCTCTCATTCTGTTAAGGAAGATTGTGTTTCTAAGGGCTACTATTGACTTAAATTTATTTGCTTTCTTTACTTAAGAGCCAAATTTATTTTAAGTTAGAGTATTTAATTTAAAATATTTTGTACTTTAATTGTATACAGTCGTCTGTTTTTGCTACTTTTAATATATGAAGAGAATGGAGTCTGTGCAATATGACCCAGCCTTTGAAGACCTAGTTCCAACCTTGCACAGGTCGCTGTACCTTTCTGAGTAAATAATAGAACCTGATTTCACAGTGGGACCAACTTAATATCTCTTCTGAATGTTTCAAATCATTACAACAAAAGCAAAATCAAGGGAAAAAATAATCATGTCTCCTCAAAGAAACAAATGAAAAATTCTTTGGACAGTGCACCCGGGGGCTTGAACCTTACAACCAGCATGAGACATAATATTAAGTCTCTTCCACTTTTTTTTTTTTTTTAATATTAGTTTCAAGTGTACGGCATAGCGATTAGACATTTGTGTAATTTATAGAGTGATCCTCCCGAATCTCTTCCACTCTTAATTTAACTATGCTTTCTTCTAGTTTCAAAAGTTTTAGTTGAATGCAAGTCACATTCGTTGATAATCCACATTATCATCCAAACATTTTTTAAAGCAGTTAATATGTTTTTGCCATTATACAGGGAGTCATTCATTTGGAAAAAGAATTAGCCAATCTTGGTGGGGTTTGTGCAGCAGCTTTGATGAAAAAGGACCTAGCACTTCCTATTGGTGAGTCTGGGCAAATACTAGGTGTTTGTTTACGATTTTTAAAAGAAATTTAAGAATAGAGTACGTTTATTATAGTACCTTTATTATATATTACTTTTAAAAAATAGATTAGCAAAATGAATTCCATAGTCACATACACTCATGAGCAACAGCTGCTTAATATCCTGGTAGTTTGGGATTTTTGGAGACTGAAGAGTATCTTCAGGTCTTTTGTGTTCACACGTACACATGCACACAAACACTCTTCTTTATTCATATACATGCTATGTGCCAGGCATTTATTTGGGTTAAGCACCGAATGTATAGTGTTAAACCAAAGGTTTGAGATATTTTTTAAATATTCTAGTGGACATACCAAGTAGAAAACTTGAACTCATTGTCTGGAGCTCAGGGAAGGAGTCAAGAGAAATGTTATTTGAACATAATTGATATTTAAACACACAAGACCATATGAAAGATGAGCTAGGAAGAGAATGCAAATGAGCGAGAGAAGAGCCCGGGATCAAAGCTAGGGCTTGCCAAAATTTCAAAGCTGGACAAAATAGGAGGAAAAAACTGGAAAAAGACTGTGATGGAGCAGCAGCCAGCGAGGCAGAAGTGAAACCAGGAGAGTGGGTATTCATGGGATTTTGAATGCTGCTGAGACGTCAATTAAAATCTTTCACTGGATCTAAAAACTTGATTATTTATGTACACAATAAGAAATACATCAGTAAAATGAGAGAAATATAAGGCCTTTTAGATCAGAGTGAGAGAATGGAAAGTCAGGAAGGAGAGTCAGGTTGATAAAAGGTAACTGGAGGAGTTTTCATGTGAAGCAGAACAGAGAAATGAGGCAGTGGCAGAAACGGTATCTTTTCGAGATGCAAAGTTGTGTGATATGTAAGAATTCATAATCAAGATAGCAAAGAAGAAAATAAATTTAAAAATATTTACCAATTTTATGACATTTAACTATAGTTTAACATTTTATTTCCACAGTATTTGGTAATAAAAAGCATTATGTTTATAGTTCCCCAATGCTCACCCCTGAAAGTTTATCTATATCTCTTCCCTTTGAGACTACCCTTCTCACTTGATCCTTTCTTTCTTCCCATCTCTCTTTCTCTCCTCTTCTTTTTTATTCTCTTTCTTCCTCCTGCTACCTTTTGTCCTTCCTAGTTCCCTTGCTCCTGCTTAATGTTGACATATATGAGAAAAGGAGACATCTTCTATTCTAATTGTGTAGGAAAATTAGTACAACCTCTTTGAAGGAAATATGTCAAAACTTCAAATTTTATTTTCATGTACTTCTTGATGTAGCAATTTTTATACATACTTGCACAAGTGCTCAAAAAATATATGTTGTAAGATACATTAATATAACAGTGATTATGATTGTAAAAATGAGAAGTAACCAAAATGCCTATCAGTTGGAAACTGGTTAAAGAAGTAATAGTATATCCGTACAGTGGGAATGTATGTAACTGTTTAAAAACAACAAAACAATTAGCCCTCAATGTCACGACCATAAAAGATGTCCAAAATATATTAACTGAGAAAAACAAGTTGCAGAAGTGGGCCCCATTTTTACAAACGTTATCTTATGTATAAATATATATGTATGTTCACATATGTGCATTATGTTGACATACACACACATTTATTATTTGTACACAAAGTTTCTAGAACAATACATAAGAAATTGTTGACACTTTATGTTTGGGTGGGGAGTGGTGGCAGAAGTATTTATTCTGTCCTTCAGTATAATTTGAATATTTCCCTTTGAATATGTATTACTTTAGAAATGATATTTTATAAATTAAGCTATCAAAGAAAATTTAATAAATAAAATGTGTTCTCTATTAAGCCATAAAGGAGAAAATGGCTAGAGGATATAGTCACTACCTTAGGTTTTCCTGCCAGTTAGGAAAGGTATAGCTCTTCTATACGATAACCAAAATAAAATGGCTCAGATTCTGAATAACCAGTTTCCTTATTTTTTACAAAAATTTTACATTTATATGCATAAATATACTATAAAGCTTTTGCATATCACTCAAATAATGTATTTTTTGAGTATTGTCTTGAGACTTATAGCTTATATTCACATTGAAAATGTAATTACATTTTAAAATATAAACCGAGATTTATCCTGAATGATAATAGTTCTTTTCAATCTGAAATATCATTGTGAAAAAGGTAAAAGAATGCAAAAGACTAGAAAGTTAAACTAAGTATGGATATATTTTAGTAAAACTTTTATTTACACAACAGGTAATGAATTAGAGGAAGATCTTGAAATTCTTGAAGAGGCTGCATTACAGGTATTGTCCCAAACATTGTAAGGATAAACTTTGTACATTAATTTAAATGATCTGATTTAAACAATCAGATCAACCTTAATTTTTTTGGAAATAGGACTCATTCATTAAATACTTCATTCTGTTCACTGGTGGTTATAAAGATAAATAATTTATAATTTCTCCCATTGATGAGAGCACACATGTGAGTCCTTGCTGTGCTGCATGGTGTGTGTTAACTCTGGAGCGAGACATAAATTCTATGGGAGAAAGAAGAGCTATCAAGTGCCAAGGGTGTAGGGGAAAGCTTTGCAGACCTGTGGGCATGTAGAGTGGATCTTGAAAGTTATTAACCAGTTTGAAAAAAAGGGGAGAAAGGTTTTAGTAGTAATTTAAATAATATCTATAGAGCACTCTAATTTACGATATCTTTAATATTACCTATTTTTGCAATCTCACTTTGAGGAAGGTATTTATCTCTTGAGTGTTACCAATAAGTGAAGTTTAGAAAAGTTATGTGACTTGTCTAAGAATTCAGCTAATTGGGAGATAGAGGCTAGTATCTAGGTCTTCTAATACCTACAACTAGTGGTTTGTATTGTATTTCTTGAGATAAACTGATCATAGCAGTAATAATAAAAAACACTTATTTAACTTTATCAAGTACTATTTCAAACACTTGGCATATTTTTAAATCATTTAGTCCTTATAGCAACTCTATGAATTAGAGACTCTTATCTCTATTTACAGATAAGGAAACTGAGGCAAGGAAAGCTTAAGTAACTTTCATATACCCAGAATTTACACAGCTAGTAAGCAACTGGGCTAGAATTTGACCTCTGAAAGTTTGGTGACAAAAGCCCATGATCTTGATCATATGTGTAATCATAGGGAGCCACGGTGTCCTCAGTAATGTTAAGAAATTTCTGAATTTTAAAAACCCACCAGCTTTTGTTTTTGTTTTAAAACAAAAGTTAAATCTGTACCTTACGATACAAAAATAAAAATTAATTCAACAAATATTTAATAAACAATATGTGTCAGATAACTTTTTAGTTAAGGAGAACCATCAAAGAGTTCATATATTATTATATTTGTTATGTCAAGTAGTCTAACACATATTAAACACCTAAAACTTGTTAGGCAATGTAGTGTGTATTTTATTAATGTTATTTAACTTATATTTTAAAATAACCCAAATAACTTTATTTGATCACCAGTTTATACATTTTACAGATTCAAGAAGGTCTGTAACTTGTTAGCTGAAGAGCATACAGCAATCACTTGTCCAAAGCCAGGATTCAAATTCAAGTTTGTTTGATTTCAAAAATCATGATTTTTGAAATTGCGTAACTTGGGGAATGCAGAAGTTACTGTTGTGTAAACTTGACAGTACTGGAACTATAATCCTTTTCTATGAAAAATGTTTTGTTTCAAAATTTATAATCATTAAAAAGTTTCTAGTTTCAGCATTTAAAGCAGGTCTTTCTAAAATGTAGGCTTGCTTGTCAAATAGGTGAGGACTAAAATTTCGATTTTATCTTCCTCTTTTTCTTAACATTAACCAGACTTAGATAGGCTGATGCAGTTTATGTGCAGCCACAACAATCAAGCTTCTATCCACTTTTTACCCAAGTCAAGACCTTGGTGCCCCGTACTCCCACCACCCGTGAGACGGGCAGACACACCTACCCATGATACTCCCTGCCCCCACCACCCATGAGAGCAGACACACCTACCCATGATAGCTGCCAATAATGGAGACACAGAAAGAGGGTGGCCTCCACAACTGCCAATAGAAGGGAGCCCTGGCCCTGACAAATGGGGATATAACATGTAGAGGGCTGGGGGGGTATGCACCATTTGCAGCAGCATTGGGTCTGAAAAGTCCCTTATTCTTGTGGGAGGAAAGACTCTGGAAGTATTATCCCATAGCTTTTCCTCCTGGAAGTTTTCTACTTTATAAGCTAAAGGAACACTGGGGCATGGGGAGAAAATGATTTCTCCAAAAAAGCCTATCAAAAATTGTGTGCACGTTAAAAAATTCATGTAATTAAAGCTTTATATTTTAAAATACATAAATATTCTCTCTTATCCAACAGGTGTGCAAAACCCATTCTGGTATTCTTGGAAAGGGTTTAGCTCTTTCTCATTCACCAACTATATTAGAGGCACTGGAAGGAAACTTACCACTTCAAATCCAAAGCAATGAACAGTCCTTCCTGGATGATTTTATTGCTTGTGTTCCAGGATCAAGTGGTGGAAGGCTTGCAAGGTAAGGCACTCGGAGTACAACAGTTGCTTTCTCTCAGGGCTTGCCTCAGCCTTCATATCTGAAGAGAAATGAAAGGGGAATCCATCAGGATATTAAAAATGCTGCCTAAAATAATCTGGTTTTGAACTTGCTAAAGTATAAAATGGTACTTAATATTTCAAAATATTTTAAAAATATATGATACTTGTTAGTTGATTATTTTAAAGTGTCCTAGATTAACTTTGATTTAAAAAAAGATGTGGAACATAGTAAAATTGAGAAGTCTGTATACTGAGTAGTAATATTTAATATCTAACTAAATTCCTAAATATATTGCTATATTTTGTTTTAATGAGTTTTTTCAAATCTACAGTTAATACAAATATAAATTTAGAATTTAAGTCAGATCATTTGAGGTTGTAGAATTCTCATTTATTTTGTTGCTTTTTTTTTTTAAGATAAAAAATATGCTGGCTTGTGTGATTTTTCTAGTAAATGTAGGAATCTACGTTTTAATTTTAAAAATATAGAGGTTGCTCTTTAGTTTTAAAAAACCAAAATGGTGATTGGAGAAGAATAGAAAATCAAATTTTAAGTCAGCCTTACTACTGTATTTGTGGACATTTTTACACGTGACAGAAGTACTTATTACTCACTCACCTCACAACTTGAATATAGATCATGGAATGAATTCAGGAATGGCTTTCACAAAATATAGAAAGTTGGCAAAATTGGTAAAAAAAAAAAAAAGGAAGTTGAGAAAATGGACAGGACAGCTTTAACCTAACTCCTCAAGGAAGCAGAATGCCATTTCTGTCCCTGCTTTTATAGAGAAGCTGCTCTTGCCCAGGCTTTCGGGCTGACAAGTTAAGGTGGAGCTCCCTCAGTAAGAATAAGTGTCCTAGGCACTTCAAGTTATACTCAGCCTAAATTCATTGCCTTGGTTATTTTAAATCAGCCAGAATTAAAATTTCATTTTCTGATTTTAAAATTATTTCTGTTTTATTTGTAAACCTCAGAAATCTCATATGCTTGGCATATTTTGTAATGAATCTGTCATTAACAAATTACTTCCAAGGAAGACAGTTGTGATTATGTCTGAATTAGAAATGAAGATATTGATTTATCATTTTGTTTGATACATGTTTTACTCGTTTGACTTACTCAGTGACAATGTTGATGAATGTTTGGTTTTTTGTGTGCTTGTTTCTTTTATTACTGGAAGGTGGCTTCAGCCAGATTCCTATGCTGATCCTCAGAAAACATCTTTGATCCTGAACAAGGATGATATTCGTTGTGGTTGGCCTACCACCATAACAGTTCAAACAAAAGACCAGTATGGAGATGTGGTACATGTTCCCAATATGAAGGTAATTATATCAAAATTAAATTAGTAGACATCTGTGCCTGGCTATTGTGAATAATAAAATTTTAGAAATGGCAAGTGCCTGGAGTCCATTTGCAATACCCTCTTTACATATATGTAATGGAGGAAGCCAAAAAATTGTTTAAGTGATTTGTTTATGTTGAGTAGTATCCAGTGTTCCAAGCTATACGTTTTTGTTTGTTTTTTACATTTCACTAGGTGCTTTGGTGATTCAAAGGAAGGATAGGGAAAGTGTCTGCAGAAAGAGTGCTAAGCACATAGAGGAAAGGCCCTCAATACGTAATGATTAAATAAACCAGTAAAAGAATACATTTTAAAATTTTGTATGTATCTTTTAAAAGGCTCAAATACATTTTGCATTTGGTACTATTGAAACAATATTTAAAATATAATAATGATATTTATCAAATATTAGTAATGAACTTGTGTTATAAAAGAATGAGTAATGGAAATAGTTACAGGTAATGTGTTGATGAATATAGTTCTTTGTATACCTCATCCCTGAGACATTAATAATGACATTCTAGAGAATATTGTAACATAAAATTAAGTTCTTTTGTGATATTACCTATTAATGTAAATTTCTCATTTAAAACTTGTTACATTTCTGAAAAAAAAATCAATATTGAATGCAAGTTTGTATAGATAATCCCAGCTGCCTCACCCCTCAAAACTGTATTACAAAGAAATTTGATTGTTTGGGTTTAGAGTTGATTAAGCCATAAAATCCTTTTTACTTACAGAGCAACTGATTTTACCTCAGAATTACTTTTAATAGAACTGTTCCAACTACTTGGTACATTCTTTGATTTATAGCATGAAGAAGCACAATGCCAATGAAACCTTTTACCTGACTCATAGTAAGAAAAGGCAAGAGACATATATAGTTCATATGTATAGTCTTAAGACATATATAGTCTTAAGACCAATAAGTAAAATTGTATGGAAGAGTATCTGACCCTGATATTAAACAAAAGTCTGTCTGTACCAGTGGCCTTCAGTATATGTGCTACCTAAGCGAGCACTACCACTAGCTTTCAAAGTTTTGGCCATGACCCACAGTAAGGATTTCAGTCATGACCCAAACATACATATATAGGATGGAATAGTATATATGCTTAATTACATAAAATATATATAATATGTTTACATAGTATGATATTTGCACTTCTCTATCATACACTATGATATTTTCACTTCTCTCTTTTTTAAGGAAGAACATGTCTCATCCAAGTGATTTCATGCCCTCTATGAATTACTCTGTGGAATGCAAAAAACAAATTATAAGAAAAAAATTGAATAGAGCATGAAGTAACCCTGATAGTTATACGAAAAAAATGTCTCTGCGGACAGAATTTTTATCATAATGCAATACATATTAATATGTCGAGGGGCTAATGTATTATTCACTGATGAATTTCTCACTCAGGTGTATGTAGTGAGTTGTTAAATTCAATCTTTGAGCCCACAATAAGTTTCTTATTTGTGTGACTACATTGTAATAACCATTTACCAGGTCAGCATAATATTTCTAAGGTTCCTACTGGAATGCTTATAGTATTTCTTTAGTTGTATTTTCTTATGTTTCCTCCTCTGTGTATTTTGCTGTCTCTTACTTCATTTTGATATTTGGTTTGTTTATATCTTACATTTCAAAGTCAGACATTATGCTTTATTTTGCTCTCCTCCTCTTTGGCTTCTTTTTTTGTCCACATGATCTATCTTTCTATAATTCCTCTTTTTCTCCTATATATTTTGCTTCTCCCACTCTGTCCTCCTTTACACTTAACTTCTAATTATGCTCAAAATCCATATCAGATTTATCTCTAATTTAGAAACCATATCTAAGAAAGTCCTAAAAATATTATTTAGGAAAAGTGATTTGTTGATGTTTAATTTATTAATATCATATTATCATATTAGCTGAAAACAGACTTAATCTTTATTTTCAGCCTAATAGCACATGAAGTTTTAGGAGCATTTTAGACTTACCAAAATTTGTTGAAGTATCTTTATGTAATAATAGCCAGTTATTTGAAACATAAAAATTGGTTTGCAGCTAATATTTTAGTGAGATCCCAAATGCTTTTTAAGTAGCAAGTGGTACTGTTATTTTTTTAACTCATAAATTGATTTTCCAAGGAAATCTTATTTAGTGAAAAAAAAGACAGTCACATAGGAAATAAAAGAATAGCAAAGAAATTTTAAAGAAACAGTGTAAAAGAAACAGAGTAGTTATCATTCTACAATGTCTTAATACTCAATATATTATTCAGTGATTTACTTGAAGATTCATAGTATATAGGCAACTGTACTTTTAATGTTAACCTACTTAGAGTAAATATAGTTGTTTAAATAAAGATTAAACCAAAATAGTATGTATAAAAATACTGGCAGTGTACATGAGTTGAAGAATTTTACTATATATCTTTAAAATTCTGTATTGTAAATATATAAGATAGATTTTAATATTTTTAGGGCATTATATCAGGTCAAATACTGATCTGTCTCTTAACTCCAACTAAAAAAGATTCTGGGTATTTAATGGAACATATTTGCCAGCTGCACTTAATTTTATGTAGGCAGTAAGAGTCTCAAATAATTGACTCCTTAGAATGGCGTTAATAAGAACAATAAACATTAAAGACACTGCACAGTTCTGGGATGCCCCTGGATTATTTAAGTAATACTTTTACTTCCATTTATGTTTTCTGTACTATTTCTGTAAAGATCTTATTGTTAATTCTTAGCTGTGCTTGCCAACCACAAACATAGTGTCTGAAAGGAAGAGAAAAAACTTTGAACCTCAGAATGATGATACTTGATAAAGAGCTAAAGTGGTATTTAAATTGTAACTCTGAGGTTACCTAGGAATCAGGTGGTTTGTGCTAATGCTTAACAAATACACAAACAGCAATAATGTGTTTTATTATAATTCTTGGAAGATATTTCTGAGTACTGTTTATAAAATAATTTATACTTTCAGTGTTATAAAATAGCAAATCTGTTCTTCGCATCTCTACAGAAAGATATCTTCATTTTATTGTTGAAGAAATTGAGCTGCAAAGCTTCACTAGATTGCATACATCAACTAGGTTTTGTTGATGACAGAGCTGTCTAATCATACTCTCTATGCACTAGAGTAAATAAACATCTTTAGGCTTTAGATATAAGATTTGTTATGTGTTAATTTTTAAGACTTATCAATGGAGTGCATTTTCTTCTTCAGAACAGTTAAAATTGAGATTAGCACTTCAAAATATGTGGAGATTGTGGGAAAGTATTTATACTTAAGTTACCTGATAATTTAATGTTAGTCCCTGCAAGAATTTATTATAGGTTCATTCTACTATTAGTTCCTGTACTTTATTAATGGTGGCATTTATTTTTATTATATGTTTTGATATCTGTGATTATTTATTCCAAAAAACAAGACCTCTCTTTTACGCTGTGTTCAAGATCCATATTGTAAAACCACCTCAAGGTCATTCTGGCACTGTGAAAAAAGCCTTTGAAGGGAATGCCCAAAGTGGACCGACAATAAAATTATAGAACTGAGAATCCATAATGAAAAGTTGCTTCTTTTGATGTGTCATGGACAATTATGTAATAAAAATGTTTGGTTCTTATAATATCATGGTTAGGTGGAAGTGAAAGCCGTTCCTGTTTCTCAGAAAAAAACGTCTTTACAACAAGAGCAAGTAAAGAAACCTCAAAGGATTCCTGGCAGTCCTGCGGTGACGGCTGTATCTTCTAATACTGACATGACTTTTGGTGGGCTGGCATCACCAAAGCTGGACGTTTCATATGAACCCATGATCGTGAAGGAGGCTCGTTATATTGCCATAACAATGATGAAGGTAATTTGTTTTACTTATCAGAAAAAAAATTATTTTTCAACATTTATTCATTTAACAGACATTTCCGTGATTCAAATTCAGACACAACATTACAAGTCTAGAGAGCTGTCCATGCAACATATTTTTTTGGGATGATGTTATTTTCCTACAAAGGATTTTCACTCGTTTAGGAAGATGTCTAGAGGAGCTACCAATGATGAATCAAGTTAATCCAGTCAGGCATTGAGAGGGTTGAAAACTAGATTTCAGTTTCTGCAAAAGTACTTATCTCTTCAGTTTACCATGCCTCTTGGGACATAGCCCTTCAGAGATTTCGGGTTTACCTAAGCCTTTTTCAATTTGGGGGTTCTCTCTAATGCCAGACTCATCTCTTTTGGTTTCTGATATCAGGCTTTTTAGCTTCCTGATAATGTTAGGCAGTTTTAAAAATATATATTTCGTTCACCTTTTTAGTAATATTCAGAGACCAATGTTAGACTAAATTATTGAGATGGTCATTTGAAGCAGAAGTTAGGAATTTTGCCATTATCAGAGTGAAATGGTGAGCCATTCAAGGCATTCATTTATTTAGAGGAATGGCACAATTAGATTTTTGTTTTATAAAGATAATAGTGGAATATGGAGAATGTAATTGGGCAGATGATCAAGAGATGTGGTTTAGTTTAAGTCTCTTTAGGAGACTATTGATTGTCGACTTAGTCTGGTGAGGTATGATACCTTCGACTAACAAGTTGTCAGAATAGATTCAAGAGATGTTTAGGCTAAATAGGGCTTGAAGGCTGATGGGGATGGAGTAAAGAAAAAGAGGCAGAAAATACAAGATGTTTACATTTTAAGTTTTAATAGTGAGATTGATAATGTTGGAGGAGGGGCAGGTTTTGGTTGAGGAGGATAATAGTTTTGGATGTGATGAATTTTAGATATCTCTGAAATGTCCATATGAAGATATATAAAAAGAAGTTAGATTACAAACCTGAAAGTGATCACAGTCTGACCTCAAGAAAAGAATGTGAGAATAATCAGCACTTGAATTACTTATGAAAATAAATATCTACTTCCTTGGGTAAAGAGAGAAGTTCTAGGACAGGATCCCGAGAAACACCAATATCAGTGAGTCTCAAACTTTTGACTACATCAAAAAAAATAATAATAATTAAAAATAAATTTTAAAAAACCCACAAACTTTTGTCTGTATCAGAATCATCTGGAACACTTATTTGAAAAGGAGATTTTTCAATCCTCAAAAGAGTTACATTCATTTGATCTAGAGATTGATTCAAGAATTTGCATATCAAACAAATATGCAGAGTGATTCAAGTTCAAAACCTAGACTTTGAGAAACATTGATTTACAGGATAGATAAGAGAAAGAAAAAAGAAGAAGAAAAGGAAAAGGAAAAAAAACAAACATTGACAAGAATACTAGTCAAAGAGATAAGATATAAACTAGGACCAGAGCTTACTTTTGTCACTTTACCACCACTTTACATATAGTAACTGATTTAAACCACACAACAACCATATAAATTCTGTTTTTCCCATTTTACATATGTGGAAACTGAAGTACGATGAGATTAAATAACTTGTCTAAGGCCATACCAGTGGTGTTGGTAGGAATAGTTTGAGGCACAGTGGATTGATGAAAAGGAAGAGAAAATAGCTAAAGACAAAATGAATGTAGATTAAGTCTTTCAAGATGTTTGGTTAAAAAAGAAACAAGACATGGAATTGAGTGAAGGCTTTTGAGTTTGGCATTGAATATAGAAAAGATTTGCGTGTTTTAATACTGGTAAGGAGATAGTCGAAGGAAACCATCCATGAAGATTGTCTTAGAGAGTTAAAATTAATATCTAGAGCTCAGATGGAAAAATTAGCCTTAAATAAGAGAAGTATTTTCTCTTTTCACTGTATTAGGAAAGGGAAAAGAAAATATATGAATGCTAATGAATTTGTAGGCTGTGCAGCTAAAAGGATTATTTATAGTAGAAATTGTATGCTTTAGTTTGGAGCTGGGAATGATGAATCTTAGGGTCAAGATTTTGAAACAAAAGGGAAAAAATGAAATAGCCATTGTGGAGAATTAAGGAGAACTGATCAGAAAGATTTTTCAGACATTCTTGAAGAATCCGTTGAAATTGAAGATAATACAGTAAAGTGGGAATCATATGAACATGGATAAGATGATCATTTGGATTGATTCAATATTGAGGTTTTGCTAGATAGTACAACAAATAAATAGTAAAAGAAAGGGGTTGAGCATTCAATGGTTAAAGAAAGGGCAGTGGAACCTTGTTGTTTTGGAAAGGAAGATAGAAAATTCAGAGAAAGAAAGTTGGGGTGAGAAGGACTAGAAATCTAAAAATTGATGTACTGGAGATTACTGGGGAAGAAAACTGAGTAGACCATTACAGTTGTGAGCAATGTCCTAGGTTTATGACTTTTGATTTGAGTGGCTGAAATAAAGTAAAGATTATGGAGATTATGAAGAACTTGAAAAGCTGATTTGGATGAATTGTCCTGTGACTAGTAAAGAATTTAAAGCTGAACATGCTCATTCATTTCAATTTTTATTTAAGGGGTTTAGTTCCTGGCATCCTTACCTCTCTAATTATTCTTTTAGTTTCCTATGAACATGCTTCCATTTGCGTAATTTCTTTTGAAAATCTAGTTACCAGAGCTAAGTGCAGTACTTCAAGAATGTTCTAAGTCACCCAGGGTTAAAGTATTTACAGAACACCATTACCAAACTGTCTTCTTGAGATACTAATTCATGTTTCAGGAAAGGGCATTTTCTTATATCTACCATTCACAGGTGCTGTGTGCTACCCAGTAGTGAGCCAAATACTGTGGAAGATGGAAAAGTGAGACATAATCTATTCTTACATCATTAAAGATAAGAATCTGTATTATAGGGAAAGTGGAAGTGGAAAACACATTGTACTGGAATCTGGAATCCTGGGTTTTCCTGCTGTTAACACCTTTGTAATCTTGCTAGACTTAACCTTAAATTACATTTTTCTTATATATAACTTTTTAGTAGGTGAAAGCAGCTAGATGATTTCTAAATCACTTTTGTGAAAATAGAAAGGGTGGAGGAAAAGAGGGTTTATGAGTGGTGGGTGTGTGCACATGCATGCTTCTCTTTGCTAAGTGGAGTACCAGTTACAAGTAATTGAGCAGTGGAAAACTCTACCTGAGCCTTGAAAGACAGTGATGAATATGGTAGTGTCAGGAATACAAAAGTATCAGGAATAATATGACAAGTTTCCTGTACCTACAGTCCATTTTATCCCTTCTTTAATTCCACCCCCACTGCACTTCCACCCCTGACCCATGGATGTTGCTGTTTCCCCTTAAGAACTGGATCTCCGAAGGCAGGGCGTCCCCTCCCACACACTCCCTATGTGCACCCCGGGGCCCTGTGCACCCTGTGCACTCAAGGAGCCTGGCACACTTGGGGTACGGTACGTGGCTCCACCTGAGGTACGAACTCAGGACCTTCTGCATGCAAAACAGACGTGCTAGCCACTACACTATGGAGCCACCCCCTTCTACAGTCCATTTTTGTCTTTACATTTCACCATAATTTTTTTCACATCTTTTCATTATTTTTGTTGAGACGTATTGTTACAAGTGTAATTGCAGCCCTCTAAACCCTTCCCTGGATCCAGTCCCACCTCCTGCCCAGAGGTCACCACTCTCTTGAATGTAATAGTTCTCATTCCCAGATATATTTTCATACTTCACTGAATACAGATATTTCTATAAGCAGTATATTTAGAATTGTTTTATATGTTTTTCAGAAGTTTATAAAAATGTATCATATACACATATCATTTTGCTAGTGTTTTGCTCAACTTTATTTTTGAGGTTTAACCATAGAGCTGTAGTTCATTCATTTTAACTGCTTTAAATTATTCTAATATATTACTGTTCCATAATTTATTCATACACTTATTGATGAGCCTTTAGGTTGTTTCTGATTTTTTCACTATTATAAACTGTACTGAAATAAAGATCCTTCTATATATCTTCTTTTGTGCATGAGCAAGTTTTTTTCTCTAAGATAAATATCTAGAAGTGGCATTGCTAGATTGTAGGGCATGCATGTCTTCCACTATATTAAGTATTGCTAAAACCTACACGCTCACCGCAGTGTATCAAAGTGTTAGGTCTTTAATGTTCTCATCAGTGCTTGGTTCTTAACAGCACATTTTGATTACTGTTTGTTGTTGTTGTAATTTGCATTTCCTTGATTCCCAGTCTAGTTGAATAACTTTTTAAATATTTATTGACCTTTCAGATTTTTTCTTCAGTGACTTGTCTTTACTTACTTTTCTTTTGTATTGTTTCTCTCTTTTGTGTTGATTTATTCCTTATATATTATGGATTCATTTCTCATTTTGGCTATGTGACTTAGAGATTCCTTCTCCCAGGTGAAAGCTTATCTTTGCCTTTCCTCTACAATGTCTTTGTTTTGGAGAAATTTAAATTTTTACTGTACTCAAATTTCTTCTAAATTTGTCTCTGGCATTATTTGTTACATTTGGGTCTTTGACATACCTAGAACTTATTTTTGTAAGTGGTGTGATGTAGGTGATTTAGTTTTTTCTTTTCCTCCTACATAGATAACTGTTTATTGAATGTTTTATCACAGCATTAATCAAGGATGTTTCTAATAATTTTGTGATTGCTACTGGTCTCTTAAAGGTTTATGAAAATTACTCGTTTGAAGAACTGCGTTTTGCATCACCAACTCCTAAGAGGTAAGGAGTTTCCTCAAAGCATGTCCAAAACGTGTTGTCAACTACTTGCATCCTATATTTCAACTTTATTTTCCATAAATGAATATTTTATACCATTTTTTAAAAATTTCCAATAAAATTTATCACAAATTTAATAATATATAGATTTATAGTTAGAATGTATTTATATTCAACTGAATTATTGCCAATATGTTACATAATACTAAGGTACTAGAGAAAGAATAACTGTTACCTAAAACATAAATTGGCTTGTTTAAGGTTGGTTAGTTTGTGGGGTTTTTTTCTCCCCTGTTTTTGCTTCCCTCTCTCCTTCACCTAATGAATTCCAGAGTGATTTCAGTGTTCTTTTGATTATGAGGTCTTAATTTTCAGCCTCTGAGTAATTCTGTTAATTTTGGAATTAAGCAGATTTTTTGACTTACTATTTTAATTGCTGGTTAGGAGAAGTACTTTTTTAAATAGATGCTTGGAAAAAATTATTAGATGGGTTATACTTTAGAGAAACCACCTCCATGGAATTTAGAAAAAGCTCCAAAGTTATTCTGAAAAAGCATAATTACTTATACATTTCATTGTATCACACATATCACATGACTTATTAGAAATTAACATGTTGCTATGACTTTAAGCAGGGGAGTGATATAATCTGATTTATAGTTTTAAAATATCAGTCTGGCTATTCTTAAGAATGAATTACAGGGGAGCAAGAGTGGGAACAGAGAGATGAGTTCAATTATTAAATTGCTTGGACTAGGAGTAGAACAGAGTTAGCAGTAGAAATGAAGAAGTAGATGAGTTTGGAATATACTTAGAAGATAAAACCAATAGCCTTGCTGCTAGAATGGAAATAAAGAGGTGAAAGAAAGAGAAGAATCAAGAATGATTGTAGCAGCAGTACAGAGTATAATACATGGCAATATAAGGTTTGGCCAACTTTGACCTGCAGACCTAATCGGGCCTGTTTTTGTAAATAAAGTTGTATTAGAACACAGCCTTGCTCATTAGGTTATGTATTGTCTCTGGCTTCTTTCCCACTACAATGTAGTAATTAATTGTGACAGACTGGTGCAATAGACTAAAATAGCATTACAGAAAATGCTGTTAGCCCCTGGTATAGATTATTATGATTTTTACGAGGATCAAAAATCCTGAGAAACGAGCAGGTGTTTTTTTGTTCTGTTTTGTTGGGTGCTGGGGTGAGTGGAAAATAGGAGTTCTTTGGATTTATTAAAGTTGAAATGCCGAGATGCCTCCTAGTTATCTACGTGGGGTATTTATGGGGCAACTGGAAATAATCAGTTTGAAATTCAGGGGAGAAATGAACTTGGGTCATTTATATAGAGATGGTATTTAAAACTAAGGAATAGATGAATGCTCAACTAGAGAGATGCTATTCAAAGAAAAAAAGAAAACCTAGACCCAGATCCTGGGGCATTCCACAGTTAAAGAGTAGTCAGAAGAGGGAGAGCCAACCAAACACTGAGAAAGAGTGGCCCGTGAGATCAGAGGAAAACCAGGAGAATGTTGGAGAAGGAAAAAGAAGTCATTTCAAGAGTGTCGGAGTTGTCAGCTATCAAGTCTCAGATTGCTAAGGACAAAGAAAAAAACATTGAATTTTGGGATGCAGTAGTCATTGATTACCGATATAAGTAATTGTAATGACGTGTTGGAAACAAAAGCCTAGGATAAGTTGTGAAAGAGAATTGGAAGTGAAGAAATGGGGACTGTGATTATAAATAATTCTTTAACTAAATTTTTATATTAATGGGAAAAGAGATATGAGGCCTCATTTGAAAGGGCTGTAATATCAAGAGGAGGTGTTTAATTGGGAAATTCTGAAGTTTTTATGGAGATGAAGTAGAAATAGAAATGACAGTGTTTCATCTTTTCTTACGGCTGAGTAATATTCCATTGTATGTATGTACAACAACTTCTTTATCCAGTCATCTATTGAAGGACACGTTGGTTGCTTCCATGTCCAGGCCACTGTGAATAATGCTGCTATAAACATTGGTGTGCAAATATCTTTTCTGATATGGCTCTTCAAGTCTTTGGGATAAATACCCAGTAGAGGGATTGCTGGATCATATGGTAGATCAGTTCTTAGGTTTTTGAGGAACCTCCATACTGTTTTCCATAGTGGCTTTACCAATTTGCAGTCCCACCAGCAGTGTATGGGGGTTCCTTTTTCTCTTCATCCTCTCCAGCATTTGTTATTACTTGTCCTGTTGATAATAACCATTCTAACAGGTGCGAGGTGGTATCTCATTGTGGTTTTAATTTTCATTTTCCTAGTAGCTAGTGAAATTGAGCACCTTTTCATATGTCTATTAACCATTTGTATGTCTTCTTGAAAGAAGTATCTGCTCATGGCCTCTGCCCATTTTTAATTGGATTTTTTTTTTATTGTTGAGTTGTATCAGTTCTTTGAATATTTCGGATATTAGGCCCTTATAGGAGGCACTGTTTACAAATATGTTCTCCCATTCAGTTGTTATCTCTTTACCTTGTTGACAGTTTCTTTTTCTGTGCAGATTTCTACTTTGATGCAGTCCCATTCGTTTTCTTTTGCTTTTACTTCCCTTACCTTTGAGGTCAAATTCATAAAATCCTCTCTAAATCTAAGGTCTATGAGTTTAGTACCTATGCAATTTATTGTTTCAGGTCTTATATTTTAGTCTGTGATCTTTTTGAGTTTATTTTGGTGTATAGTGACAGATAGCAGTCTAGTTTCATTCAATAGCATAGATGGATCTTGATATCATGCTAAGTGAAATAAATCAGATAGAAAAATTTGAGAACCATATGATTTCACTTTTTTGTGGTATATAAATCTGAAAGCAACAAATGAACAAGACAAACAGAGACTCATGGACACAGAAAACAGCTTAGTGGTTACCAGAGGGAAGAGAGGAAGGGTAGAGGTAGATGAGGTAAAGGGGGTTAAGTATGTGGTGACAGAAAAAAATTTAACTTTGGATGGTGAACACAATGCAATATACAAATGATGTATTATAGAATTATACACTTGAAACCTATATGATTTTATTAACTAATGTCATTCCAATAAATTTAGTAAATAAAAGAAGAAAAAATATAAATGATCCAGTAAAATGGGAGAAATTGACAATGAATGAGAGAAAGCAAGGTAATTGCAGCACAGAAATGCTGAGGAATGAGATTCACAGCACAAATGGAGGGGCTAGCTTTGAATCAAAGACCCAGGATATTTCTTCCATTGTAGCAGGAGAAGACATAGAGGAAAGTAGGTTTATTAATTTGATTGCAACTTTGAGGTTTTATCTCTTGCTTCAGTTTCTCACTGAAGAAAGTGATGTCATTATCAGCAGAGAGTGAGGAAGAGGGTTGATGGAGATTTCAAGTGAGTAAACAAAAATGAAATTTAGTCATTTTGGAGAGTAAGAAAACATGCTATGATGGCAGGGCAGTAGGATTGCCATTTATTGTAATAATACAATCAGAAACTAAATTTTTGTTGATATATCTTAGTGATGTTGTCAGCTGTTTAACCAAAAGTAAATTTTCCAATATTCGTCTTCTTTCTTTCTAGACCCAGTGAGAATATGCTGATCCGTGTCAATAACGATGGCACTTATTGTGCAAACTGGACTCCAGGAGCTATTGGACTCTATACTATTCACGTTACCATTGATGGCATTGAAATAGGTATTTTTTTTTTTTAATTATGAGTTACTTAGTACAAAGAACTAGAATCAGAATCATCTTTCTGTTCTTTAACTTGTATCATAGACATGGACAGGTTTCATAACTTATATGGGACTTCATTTCCTCTTTTATAGTGAGTACTGACTTTGTACATTCATAAGGTCTTAAAATTTTGTAATAATTTGTGGTGTCATTACAGCCCTCATGACTCCTTCCCTCCACTCCCTAAGGTGACTGGTCAGGAATGATCTCCTCCATGATGCTGTATAACTATGTATACCTCGTCCCCCCTCGTGGTACATCTTTCTTCCTTTCCTGGCTGTGAGCAGAGACCATCTCACTTATCTTTGGATCTCCTAATCTAGCTCAGTGTTGAATGAATGAATTTTCTTCATCCACCACTAATTTTGAAAAGTATACTGCTTTTCCTTTAGACATTAATCTTTTTTTATTATTATTTTAGAACTATTCATATAACAGAACTATTCATATAACAGTAGAACAATATTCATATAACAGTAGAACAATACTCTATTAAAGTGTTTATCAATATGAATTCTTTGTGACACTGTCTTTCCTAATGTTTCTCAACAAAAAGAGTTCCTATGATTGGGTAGATTCAGAAAACCTAGTATAATGTAGTCTCATCTTAGACATTTATACAATTCACATTAACATATTAGGGATTCTGAGAAGTCCTAAAATTAAGAATCTTGTCTAACTTTGTTTAACCCTTACATGAGACCTTTGCATGTGGGGAAGAGGGAGACAGGGTAGAGATATAAGTAATACAATTAAAAGTCCACCAAAATACCCTTTGGGAAACTCTAGTGTAAATAGTTTGTTTTTACAGTGACGATAAAGAGGTACTTCACATTGATGTAACTATGCAGAATATATATTAACGTATCTGTGTAGAATGAGATGTAGTGAATATATCTGTATCATTCCAGAGACCTATTGTTTTCAGCCTTTGCTACACTATCCTTTATTTCAACATATCCATAAAGCCTTTAGTTCAGCAAAGTTTTGTTGGTTTTGAGCAAACATTATTCTGGGTAAGACAGTTCTGTTAACTGTTAACAATTTATTGATGGTTGGGAGATAAAATAGGCAAACAAAATTATATAAGTAGCAACATGCAAGAGGTACACATTACAAGAATCAAAAGCAGACAGAGTTCAGAACAGCTTCATCTTCACTAATAGTGGGATGAAAGAAACTGATAACAAAGTAGATAAGAAAAATCCACTTAGATTTGTTTTTTCTAATGACACTGAAGAAAAAGATTCAAATTTACTTGGAATCATCCATTTTATTCCCTACTTTTCTAAGTCAACTTTCTCCCAAGGTGACCAAAATGTCATACCAAATGTCAGCTGGGACCTTGCTTGACCATAGGCAAGAAGAGATAATAATTCATCAGAATAATTATAATAATAGCTAACATTTTGGGGGCACTTAATATTATGTCCAACATTGTTATATATGCGCCTTATTTATTTTAAATTATTTCATTTTCACAACAGCTCAGTGAGATAGGTGCTATTCTCGGTCACATTTTATAGATGAAAAAATTGAGGCACAGAGAGTCAAACAAATAGTGACAAACATGGGAAAAAACAAGACAGTCTAATGTGAGAACCCCAGCTTTAAACTGCCATGCTGTTTTTGCCTGTTAGTAGTAGAGATGGTTGGTATGGACGATGGGCAGTACCCTGATCTGATGCTATGAGATATATTTGGTCATACAAAGGTTTCTTTCTTTATTATTTTTATTTTTTAGTATGATTTTCTATGTTCCAGATAAAGAATGTGAGCCCTGCCTTTTTTTCTTGAACTCCTAAGACACCCATTTGGAATCTCAGGGTCATTTTTCAAATATTTCTTTTTTTTAGCTATAAAAATCAATCACCTTGAAAAGACAGAATTCAGATATTGTTTTGTTTAAAATAGCTGTGAATGTATATAAGGTTAGGTTTAAGGATCTTCCCTCCCTTGTATTCTCAAATGTTACAGTTCTCTTCCTTTTCTTACAGATGCTGGCCTAGAAGTAAAGGTAAAAGACCCACCAAAAGGGATGATACCACCGGGGACTCAACTGGTCAAACCAAAGACTGAACCTCAACCAAATAAGGTTAGGCTAGAATGAAATCCGAACCTGAATTGGTTAAAGACTCGTTAACTTTCTTCATTGATGGATGCTTCATGGTGGCCATCAAACATTTAATATTTTACTTGATTTCAGCGTTTGAATTCTAAATATCCCTAAATAAATTTGAAGAGTAGGTCATTGTAATTCTAATCATTTCTAAATTATAGAACCTGTACTTTTTGGCTTTTTGGTATAATGCTATAGTAATTTATAGGCTTTGTGTACTTTCTGTTATTGAAAATTTACAACTAACAAAAAGTCTGCTAAAATTAAGTGTATGAAGTTTACAAGTTGAAGTATCTTATGCTGCTAAGAAAAATTAATTTCCTAACATCTAAAGAGTAAGTAGAGGAATTTTGGTAAATTTATTAGAAAGGAAACATTGGTAAAGAATTTATATTATGCCTTTCTAAAAAGAAAAAAAATAGCTTTTTTCTCCTTTTTATCATGTTTTCAAAATTTAGATAGCAAATTATAAATATATAAATAATTGCCTAATTTTTAAAGGTAATGTACATTTTAATACTTATAAAAGTTCTATTGTTATAGATAAGCCACTGTTATTTACACAGGGAAACCAGCTACAAATAATTTTGGAAACTTTCTCTGAATTAATAATACTTTCAAATCTGTTTAATTTTATCTCTTATGATTTGTGAGATCTCTGTTCCATAATTTTCCCTGTCTATCTTTGCCTTTCTCAGGTTCGAAAATTTGTGGCCAAGGACAGTGCAGGGCTCCGTATCCGTAGCCACCCTTCCCTGCAGAGTGAGCAGATAGGCATAGTGAAAGTTAATGGAACTATCACTTTTATTGATGAGGTAATTTGTAAAGAAATACCTGGTAATAAATTTTGGACAGAAAGTTTTTGTATTGTTTGCACAATAATAACTTTACTAAATTTTCTGTTAGAATATGTCTTAAGTAGTTTGGTAGTGTTTGAAATATTGTTTGGCAAAATGTGTTTATTGAGTTTCAAATATTTCATTTATTTTTCTTTATCAATAAAGTAACTAAAATTATATTTTTAACATGAAAGGAACTCAGTTAACACAGTAGTCAGAACCTGTACAAGTACACACTAAAAATGGCTACAGTGTTCCTTAAATTTTTAAAATATTGTTTGTTTTTAAATGTATCTTACTGTATTGCTTTAACATTAACAGTATATTTTTCTAATTATATAACTTATTATTAAAATTGAGGGGAAGGAAGACTTATGTTCTCTTGGGAAACATCTGATTTTATGTTTAAGCTGTTTATCTTAAAGTGTGATTTCTTTGAGCTTTTACTCCTAAATGATACTGTTTTTTCCGTCTCAACATTCGATTTATAATATTGCTTGGCATTCCTTGCTGCTTTTTCCTTAAAGGTTCTCTCATACTTACCTTCTGCAAAAACTAGATGCTTAATCTCCATGTCCACCATTATTTGCTTGCTCTGTAGCCTTTCAGCCCTCACAAGCCTCATAGGAGTTACAAGAAGGCATGGCTTGTTTTTGTTGCTTATTTCCATAGATCCACAATGATGATGGTGTATGGCTGAGACTGAATGATGAGACCATAAAGAAGTATGTTCCTAACATGAATGGTTACACTGAAGCCTGGTGCCTGTCTTTTAATCAACATCTTGGCAAGAGTCTCCTGGTCCCTGTTGACGTAAGTAAAAGGTGGTTTTAACAAGCATTATAGGTACACTCTGTCCTCATTACACGGCTTTCTTTAATTAAGGCTTTTCAGTTCTGAGGTAAACCACAACTAAATTACTTTTACTTTATAAGTGCTCGACTTCTTGTGAGCTTCTGTGTAATGAAGGTGGAGTTTGGCAAGGCTGAGGCCCTTAATACTTATGATCCATCACAGGCAGAAAGTAGCAAATGAAAACTAGTCTACTGAGTTCTTTTCAAAGAGGTACGGTTGCATATTTCCTTTTCCTTTCTTATTATACACACTACTGTTTGGAATGAATTCCAAACTAAAATTTGTAAATTCAGATTTATTATACATTCAAAAATGTGTATAACATTTGCTTTTTATGTTGGCGTTTTGTAATTATTTCTCTGTGTCTTGTCTAAGCACGAATCTTTTCTTTTCTCGGCTTATAATACTATTATATTAAAATAAGGCGGATTTTTAGACTTCTGGTGCTATAGTGTTTTAATTGAAGCTGAATCCTACCGTTTGAGAGAATTCATTGATCTTCTTGACAAATGCAGTAGAATACTTAAAGCCAGTATTCACAAGATTGGTACATCACTAAATGTGATAGTAACCCACAACTCTTTTTATAATTTAAACAGAAAAGTATGATTTTTCTTTTTTTCATCATCATCACATGTATATACTCTTTATGACACTGCTAATAAACAGCACTGTGAAAATTTTATTTAAAAAAAACTTAGTGTTTTAAACAGTTAAATTTTTTAAAAATCAGTATATAAGTTAGCTTATTATATTAAACCATTCAATGTATTATTTGTTTTTCTCCATGATAGTCTAGAGTAATGATCTCCTAAGTTGCGGTTATATAGGATGATTTTTTGAGAAAGAAAGTAAGGGAACTTCTCTTTATATTTATTGACTTCACTTTTTAATATTCTTGTGTATATGTTGTCTGACAGTAAGTGGGGAAAGATGTATGCATATATTTTTTTACTAATAGGTATATGATGAAAAAAGTTTGGAGAATGTTTACGTACCGCTCTACTGAGGATAAACTAAACAGTGACAAATCTATAATTAAAATTTAAAATTTTAAATCAGATCTTTTAAAATTATCCTCAGATTTGTATCTGTAGGTAAAAATGAAAAGGATTTTGACCCTCTGAAAAAGAGGTATTACTCTGAAAGAGATATAATAATTCTTTATCATCTATGGCTAAAATATTGGCTTTAAATGGTTTGAAACCATTCTTTTATTATAGTAACCAAATATTCCTCAGGATTATGAAAATTTTATTTTAAATGAAATAATACAGTTTATTTTTAATTTCACCAATTTATACTTTCGTGTATATTAAGTTCCTAGTAAGGCATTATATTATCTTGACCACCTCCCCCACTCTAATTTTTTTTTTCCGAATTGCTTTGTTCATTTGAGGAGATGCTTTTATGAGAGGAAGATACTCACACATATAAACTAAGAAATAAAAGTAGAAGTAAGAGCAAGAAGTGCTGTGTGTTGAATTCTAGATCCCGTGGCTTTAAACCTCATCTAAGACACAATTTGTAGCAGACAGTCTTCTTGAGGCCAGAGAGAGAAGGGCAGTAAAAAAGATAGGAGAGAAAGCTGAATGGAGTGAACCATACAGATACTTGTTGATGGGTTTTCACTGAAATGTGAATGAGGAGGTTATCACTGACTTATTTGAAGAATCTAGATGCAGAATATTGGAGATAGAAAGTAAAATGAACTAGCTTTCGGTATTTTCTAGCCTTTTTTCATGTTTAAGAATAACATGAGTTCTATTTTAATATAAATAACTCAGTGTCTGGTATCATTAAGGCTGAGGATTTTCTGGTTCCTTTATTTTAAGGATGATAGTGACTTGAGATTTTTATAAATTAAAAGAAACAGTAGGAAAGGAGTAAATTAAAGATGTAGGTAAGAAATCTGAAGATTGAAAAAGGAGGAGAAAATGGAATTCAGTCCACATTTGGAGAGTCGTTTCTGTGAAGGAAGAGGGGATATGTATGACAGTAGATAAGTTTTTAGGGATGGAGGGAGAAAGGGAAGAGGTTGAAGGAGACCATGATATTTCCATAAAAAGAAGACAGGAAGCCATCAGTTGAGACTGAAATAAGTGAGTTAAGTTAGAGGGTTTAGAAATATAAAAATTTGGAATAATGTTTATAGAAGTAGAAAGAAGCATCTAACAGAAAACTACTTGTTTGGTATTTTGAGGCCACTAAGGACCCAGTGAGACCACTGGATAGATCCTTTCTAGATACCCTTCCTCCCATATAGCCCTACGTGTCTAGAATTAAAGGAGCCAAGAAAGCAGATTATAGCATTAACTGGAATTTTCTGGGCTGCTATGAGAAAAAATTAGGGGCAAAAAGGAATTTCAGATGCTGTTGGAAGAGTAGGTGAGATCGCTACCTGGGATCCAGCCTAAATTAGAAATGCAAAAGGACAAATGGAGGGTCTAAGGAACTTGGACGACTTAATAAAATCCTAGAACAACATAGTAGGTGCACTATAGTTAAAGAACTGGAAGGATGTAGGCAGTTTGTGTGATAAAGTAGAATATTTGAATATGGCCCCAAACAGATCTGATATAAAGTTGCTTTAGTGTGGGTGTTAAATGAGGACCCACACAGAATCAGAACCAATGAATACCTTATTCCGGAGGGCTAAACATGATAGGGCATAGAGGGAATAATGATATTTTCATAGACGGAATAATAATTCCATCTCATGCCCTAAAGGAACGAATACAGCTAAATAAATGCACCTTGCTACTTCTTTCTTTGCACCTGTTGGTACATTTACTACTGGAAAAAACACTTTATACCTATTCTCCCTTTTTACTTTAGTCCATTTGCAACTAAATCAGCTATAATTATGGCTTATAATTGTAAAATACTGCTAAGTGAAAAAAAAAAACTGAGAGATTTGAAATAAAATTAGAAATAACTAAGAACTAATGGCACTAACTTAAGATCCAGAAGTACCGAAAAGTTGCCTTCAGCGATGTTTACATCTACCTCTTCAACCTTTTCTGGTTACAACAATTTTTCTTTCACATCAATGTGCAAACCTTATTTGGATCCTGTCTCAAGTAAATTGTTGGGCAGAGTGGGGGCAGGGATATGAAATTTGAACGCTGACTAGATATTTGATGAACTACTTGAAAAAGAAAAAGATTACCAGAAATAATCGTGTTTAGAATGAGTTTTAAGTGATTTTTGTTGCACTGTCTTGTTTATTTAATCATGTTATAGAACTCTTGTTTCCATTGTAGATATGTACATTAGTTAAATTTTGGCCTGGCTAGCAACAGTTCTATTTAAACATCATTACTAAGAAATAACGGCATCCTAACTTAGACTTTAACTCTGTTTTAGCACTGTAGTAATGCTCTAGTTTAGAGATTAAATAGCATTAGACATTCATATTATGACTGTATTTTTAAAAATATTTTTAAATTAATGGAAAGAATATGAATATGAAGGATACAGATCCTTTTTTGTGAGGTTCTCATGGTCTATTTCCCTTCTTAGAACACTATGTTCAGTTTTACATCTTACAGTCTTTGTGTTGTTTCATTCATCTAGAATGCCTTTTCTTCCATTTTTTTTTCCCTTTTAAAATATTTTCCTTGTTGACCAGGATTAAAAATTTCTCTTGACATTTCTCTTCTCTGTACTTCCCAGTAATTCTGTAGCTATTATTTATTAACTGTTCATGTAACAAATATTTATTGAGTTCTTATTATGTACCAGATACTAAGCTGAGAAGTAGACGTTGGGTAGAGAGCAGAGGGGAGGGATACACAATAAATAAATGGAGTACAGTTCTCGCTCTTGAGGTACTCACTATATAATATGATAGACATACTATGTTCAAATAATTAAGTTGCATTGTGATAAGTTATAGAATGGCTTCACTTATTGGGTGACATTTGAGGACGTCTTGAAGAAAAGTTACCAGGAAAAAGTGAAGGAATGTCTAGACAGCATCAAATGTCCAAAATTATGGCGGCATGCTGTGTTTGGGAACTGATAAATAGTTGACATGAGTGAAGCAAAGAATTGGGGATAGCAAAAAAGTGCTGGGGAAATTAGGTTTCCCTCTGCCTTCTCAGGTAGCACTGTGTGAAAGCAGAGAAGGCTTACTTCTTTCTCCAACTACCCTATGTTTAGGTGGGTTTTTATTTTGCCTTCAGCCCACTTGTAATTATATACTTCTTATTTCTGTTGTTAAACTCCTTAAGGGTAAGGACTCATTAAGGATCCCTTCTTACTCATATTTGTTTCTTCCAAAGTGTTAATTACATTTTGTTCGTGATAGGCTTTCAACATTGTCGAATACTAAATTTTCTTCCTGGCATTTCGTTTGATCATGCTGCTTAAAATAATTTCTAACACATTTATGCTCCTTACCTTAATTCTCTCACTTAATTTTCAGGGTGACTCTGTGATGTTAAGTATTTTATCATTCTCATTCTTCCAATGACAAAAGATAGCTTATCTCCCAAGATCGTAAGTAGAAGTAGTGGAGCTGGTTCAGAACCCCAGTTGATGTGATTAAAGCCCATGCTTTTAGGTTTGTCTACTTTAATCTAGTGGAGAGATGAGGGTTAATAAAATTATAAAAAGATAAAGTGAATATACCTATAAAAATCATATTACTTTAGCTAGAATGCCCAAGTTAAATAAATATGAATATTTATAACTTTAGGGGTTGAATGAGGATGAATACCATGATATATGTTGAAGGTGACATGGGTCAGTCTGAGAAGGCATACCTGGGGAATGTTGATTTTAAATTAAAATTCCAAAGATTTGGAAACTACAAAATGTAATCTAGTAGAATGTTTCATACTTCAGGGAAAATATAAGTAAATAAAGAGAGGATTAGTTATACAGATGACACGGGAGACATTTGATGGCCTAGAATAGAGCCTACATTTTTTGGAAAAACAAGTTTACTTCTACGATAGGAGAGGCACAATTCTGTGGATACTTTGTCAAAAATCAGTTCTGCCAACATCGTGAAGGAGGCTGAATGGTGGAGAAAGTTTATATCAAGGAAAGTAGATGGTGCCTCATTGTAAGTGTGCTAAGGTACCTTTTTAATGCCCATATTGTCTGAATTCCTGCGAAAGCAACTTGGATCTCCGAACATTTCAGTGCATTTATACAAACCACTTCTTATCTACTTTGGCTGACTGCTCACTGTTCACATGTAGAAAGTAGGCTGATTTTTCCAAATTTTAGGGCCCCGAAGATTTAATGGAGAGATAAAGAGAAAATATCATTTGGTAATTAGGGTAATTGTTAAAATTAGCAAATGTTTCCTGCATTCTATGTCCAATTTCATTCTTTTGAGATACCCAATGATGCCTGGTAGTCACAGCTTTAACATATCCCAGATTTCTTGGTTTGGTTTTATTAATAGATTTATGTGTATGTGTATACATAACCTGATTTTTAATCTTAATAAATACTAAATATTTACTTATTAATTCACTATTAGTAAATGTGCTATCCTAGATGGTTATCAAAAGCTTCTTTTCACACGTTAGCTTGGCATTTAAGTTTCTTAAACAGAATGAGATTTAGGCAATTACAATAACATTGTGATTGTGTATATACTATGTTTAATTTTTCTGGATATTTTAGCTTTTTCATTTTAAAGATGGCAATTCTGAACTCTGTGCTTATCTAGCACAATGAAAGAATTATCATTTTTTTTTGCATGGGCTTTTGGCATGTTTGGTCATGTATTTTCACCATGAATATTATTCACTTATTTGATTTCTTCTGTGCCTTGAAAGATTATCAGCTTAGAGTTGCAATTTGGTGTTCATTAATTTAGTTATGTTTTTAGTATGTTTTAATTTCCTAATTTTCTTGACAGAACTTTTTTGCCTATAAAATAGTCTTTGAGGATAAAATAATTTAGATTTTTTTGATATATATGTGTATTGCATATGTTATATACATATACACACATACATATATAAATGTATTACACATATACATATATACACAAATATATGTAAATCTGTATTAATCTATAAAATAATAGTGAGAAATTATTGCACAAATTCTTGTATACATGGATGAACCAGTAAGGACATCCTTTTTCCCCAGAACCCTTCAAAATGCTTTGCAACAAGTTTCCACTTTAACTACAGGGAAAAGACCCTATCCTCTATTCATTTTTAAATGTGGAGGGAGGTTCTGTTTTGGATATTGCTTTGTTTTACATTTATTTGTGGGCATATTAATTGGAAACTCATTTTTCCTGGCTTTTATGTGTCTTATATTTATGAATTAGCATATATGTATGTATATGGGAGTGTGTCTGCATCTGTCTGTACACATATATATGAGGAAAATACAGAACTAAAGAATATAAGGTCATCTAAAATGGCTTATAATTGGTTGTATTGTTTCTTTTTGTGTTGAAATCTTGAATGATGACAGCTTTTATTAACATTTGAATATCCACTTTTTTGTACAAAATAACCATTTATCACAGTATGTACATAAGCAGTAAAATTGTGCGATTATTACTCACTGGAAAGATTTTAATTTTAGATCAGATAAATATATTCAATAGCATGATATATTTGTGTAAAATGTGTTTCATTTAAATTTTTATTATGACATTTTGTGAAAGTGTTGATTTTTCTGGGACCATGCTGCTGCGAATTGGTTGTTCTTTAACAAAATATTTTTAGACTTTACCATAGTGACTAAATGCTCTGTGCATTTCCTGAACTTTGAAATGGAGAAAACTAAGCCTATCTTTTGATAAAAGATTCAGATTGTATGTTTTTCTGTATGCTTTCTAAACAAATTTGCTAACAGCTTTCAGTAACATTTCCAAATGATTTTTTCCCATTTATAGAAGAGAGGAAAATTGAAAATTTACTCAGATTTTCTTTTTTTACTTTTTGAATTTTTCTTTTTTAATTTTAAAAAGTATTAACTAGTCACATATACTACATGCCATTATTATTCATAATATAGTCACATTATCTATACAATCTATATTATTCATATTTTCTTTATAAAACCACAGACCGTTTTCTGTCATGAAACAAATCTGGGTTGTATTGGAACAGATACATTGTCAGTTAAAGGAGTTTTAAGGTTTCCTTCTTGCATTGATTGTCTTAAGCTTTAAATCAATGTCTGGCTCTTAATTGTAGTAAATGGCATGACACACTATATCCATGGAGAGCTTTTGACAAAAACTTATTTATCAGAATTTCCTTGATGTATGGTTTACTCAGGTGGCTTCAGTCTCGGTGCTGGTGCTAGAGCACAGAGCAGTGTCATTACTGTGAACGCATCTTCTGCAGCTGATATCCTGTTCCCTTTCTATGTTGATATTTTTCTTTCTTAAACTTTGTTGCTCAGAATATCTTTAATGCTAGCCAAGGAGTCAGGGATTTGGACGTATTTTCATGGACTTCCAAAGCTTTTTTCCCCCAGGTGAGTTAACTGTAAGGAACAATCATACATTATTCAGGTATTTCAGCATGTATAACAAATTTCCATTATATCCTTTGAAACCTTTGCTTAAGATTAATAATTTTTTTAATCAAAAATCTATAAAAAGTGCTGCAGTTGTGTTTCCCCTGTAATCCTTTTCCAGTTAACTACTTCTAACAATGAATGTATTATTAGTTTAAGTTAAACTTTTACGTGACTTCCAATTTGTTATGTTTAATTTTATGGCTAGCTTCTCCAGCATTTACACCCAAGTCTAACTTTTTCTGAACTAGCTTATTTAGGTGGGAGAGTCCCGACCTTATGGCCCTTCTGTTTTTTTCCGATTCTTCCACAATGCCCTTTTGAATGTTCGTCTGAGAATGGGGCGGGAATGCAGGGAGAAAAAAATAACATTGCAATTCATCACTTCCATGTGCTGGTGCCAGGTCTTACATTTCTGTATTGAATAAAACATGTATTTTAGGATTGCTTGAGAATGAAAGACTCAGTTCTGATTTTATGTCTATCAGTTTTTTCTGTACTGTTTAGTATAAAATAATAGGCTTTGTTTTAGATTTATTAATTTTAATAGTTTAACTATTCAATAAAATATTAAATATTTTGATAAAACTTCTCATGTACTGCCTTTCACTGAATAACCTGCAGTTATTATTAGTTTTTGCCAAAACTTACCTCTCAATGTTACCCTGAATGATCAAAAATTGGAAATATTGTTATACTTAATTAAATGCTCTAGACATATCATTAAAGACCAATGACATTTTTTTTGCTAAATCTATTAATATTTGCTTGTGATTTTTGACATCAAACCATGTAATTTTATTAAAAAATCAATTGTAATAAGGACTAACTTGCATCTCCCAACTATAAAATAGCATAATGTAATTACTAAAATTGATCATTCACAACTGGACATTTTAAAATATTTACCGAAAACCTTGTGAGTGTAGTAGCACAATTTAAAGTTTAGACCCTGCCCTCCATCTTTATTTTGAGTCCTCTTTGTATTCCTATAGTCACGTATATAAATTTTTTACAAGTATACATCTGTGGGTATATTAAATAGATTTTTTAAGGTTATATTAGATTGTAAATCAAGTGTAAGTTTTTCAGGTATTTAAAATTCTCATCTATATTAAATTGCCAATTATAGCTAAAGAATTTCAGATAAACACAGTATGATAATTACAGTAAATGAAAATAAATATTGTTCATAGTGCACATTTGTATAAGTAAAAATTGACGATTATTGATCACCACTATGAAATTTACAAAATATTATGCGAAAGTTAATAGTGGCTCTAAAATTTTCCCTGACCAACCACATTGAATTAGAGTCACAGGTAAACAGAATTCTTGAAAACACATGTTTTTAACTTCAGGATAGTATTTTTAATTTCCTACTGTGTAATAGATACGTTTACATTCCTCTTATATGAGACTGTTTATAGGGATAGAGCTATGCAGTAATATTTTATCTTGTATAACGTGTTTTCTCATTTTTATTCTAACATTACTAAATACTAATTTAAACCTAATATTTGAAAAAGTGTCCCATTATACTTATCTTTTACTCTATTTGACTATAAAGCAATTTATAGAGTGCATATTAATGTATTTAAAAATGCAGTGTCAGTCTGTTTAAAGGAGTAATAATGACAATAGAAGAACTCCCAGTGTGGAACTTTATTTACATTTAGTTGGGAAGAAGAGCAAATATGGGAAGGTTATTATTTTTCTGCATCGAATTCACATAAACAATTTTATCACAGCATTAAGATTCAACAGAAAATTTAGGGCATTTTCTTTTCTTTCATTTTAGAACTCTCTTTTATATCAAAATACATTATATATGTAAAAATCCATCTTTAATGTTACCCTCTCCTCTCTGCTAAGAGTATAATCACCTTTTTCTGCCAATAGCATTAATATATCACTGTTTAATAATGACATTTTATTTGTGCTATATTAAGAAAGCATGAGCTATTAAAATCTTACAAACATTCATATTTCATTCATAACTAGTACATATTAAGATGTAGCTGTATTTTATGCACATTTCTTCATTTTTATCTGTTTATCGATGTCTCTAGAGTCTTCGCACCTATTTTCTATATTTATAAATAATTATTACAAACAAAAGTCGAAGGAAATGAAGATTTAGGCTTTTTAACGCATATCAACATACAGTAGAAGTACATTAATAATGATTCAAAATTATTCAGTTGTGGTTCACATAGTAAATTATTTTTGTTTCTCCTGCTGTTAAAAATTTCATTAAAAAGTAAAATGTGGTGGGCAAAAGCCCAAGATTCAATTGCTGTCCTATTATATTTTCTTCTCTTCAACTTTATTTTAATGATTATTCAGCATTGAAAAACTGAACAATTCTTTAACGGTTATATTGACTCATACTTCAGTTATCTTTGGATATGTATTTTCTTTCTTAATTGACAGTATTGTTGAATTTGTGTAAAAGCTATTAATAGGAAGATGTTGAAAGTGATCAGAGATTGTATTTTGTTTATTTTGTTTTCCTATTCAAATTTTCAGGAACCTAAAACTAATACTGATGACTTTTTCAAAGAAATAAACTCCTGCTGCCCACAGGAAGCAACAATGCAAGAACAAGACATGCCGTTCATGCGAGGAGGGCCAGGCATGTACAAGGTAGTAAAGACGGGACCTTCCGGCCACAACATCAGAAGCTGCCCTAACCTTAGAGGTATCCCAATTGGAATGTTAGTTCTGGGAAACAAAGTCAAAGCAGTGGGAGAGGTATGGATTCTTGTAGCTTCATGACTTCTAAGACTTTCATTTTTAATATAATACAACCAAAGCATCTCTTTCTTCCAAAGGTTGCCATTTCCATCTCAGGTTTTTAAATGTTAATGTTCTTTGCCTTTATGCATATTGAAAATACTAATGTAATTTTCTGTGCTTCTTTTCTTATTTATTCTCATAATTATCCTTGTGAAAACAATATATATATATATTAACAAAATGTTGTATATTGTATATATAAATGTTTGGTATTTGTATATATCTTCTTATTACTAGAAATGTACTACACTGTCATGGATTAACAGCACTTCAAAATGTTTGCTGTGGGTCGATATGGAGATGTGACATATACAGAGGGTTTCATTTCTTTTTTCCTGTTCATGTGCCTCACTGAAGTCCTGAGCAAATAAAATTACTCTTTTGTCAACTGTGGCATTTGCCTCAGCTGATGAGCTTGAAGATGTAGTGTGTCATGCTATTTCTCAGTGTCAGGGTCATTTTCAAGTTGCATTGTAGGCACTACCAAGCTAAATAATAGAGTAAGCTGTGTTATGACATTATAGGTGCAAAAAAAAAAAAAAGAGCCATATGTCTTTGGGTAATGTTTAAAATTATTAGGAATTATCCATGTGCCTTAAAAATTATTTTAACTGAAGTCATAAATAAGCAGTATTTTACAGAACTTTATATTGATTTCTGTCTTACCTCAGGCTGTGGTCTTAATTTCAGAAACTAATTTCATGGTAAATATTTATTGGAATGATTACACTTCATACTCTTAAAACTTTTGCTGGTTTTCAGCCTGAGTGCCCTGAAAGAATCAATCCAATCAATCATGCTTTTTGTTATGTACTAGGTAACCAATTCTGAAGGTACATGGGTGCAGCTGGATAAGAACAGCATGGTAGAGTTCTGTGAGAGTGATGAAGGAGAGGCATGGTCCTTAGCTAGAGACAGAGGCGGAAACCAGTACCTCCGACATGAAGATGGCAAGTTGGCTTAAATTTGTGATTTATTCCAATTAACTTTTGAAATGCAGAAGTTTAAAGTGTATTGTATTTCTTTTATTATAAGCACTTTGTGTATTTTTTAAGCAAAAGCAAAACTAAGTGTTACAAAATCTTGCACTTGTTAAAATTTGTGAAATACACGAATGCACATCAAAAAAAGAGTTAAAATGTGAAACATATGAGTTCCTGTTTGTAAAACATGCTTTTTATTTCATTAATTTAAATTCCTATCATTATTCCTATGTGCCAGTGCAGGACTGAATTTTTTACCCTTTCTACCACTAAATGGAAGTTCCATTTTCTAACCACCAATCATAGTACTTCTCCCAGGCAATTTTATGTGATTGAATTTTGTCTCAGGAAAGAAGCATTGAATAAATGCATAGCATCTTTTGGGGGTTTTCTATTTTGTTGTTAGAATTTCAGCTTTAAATTTCATTTTACCTTTTTCAGCAGAGAACTCCTTTAATAAAAGATTTTCCATTTTGTCCCTCTGTCTCCATTCTCCTGGTAGCAAAGTCGTCCTTCAGAGTTCAGACCCATCATCACCTGAGTGGAACTTCATTTGACTGACCCTGACAGAGTTAAGAATTCCCTGTGTGCCCTAAAGAACTGTATTCACCACTAGAACAATGCGATGATATTACATTCAAGTTAATTTTTGTTTTTTAGTTCCCAGGCTGTGAGTCCGTTGTGGACAGGCACCAGGTTTTTATCTTTGTATTCCTAATTCTGAAACTGTTTTGGCAGATACTGGTTGCTCACTAAATTTTGTAACTATAAGCTGAGTCACAAAAATATTAGGACATCAAATGAATAGGTAAATCAAGCATAGACTTTTCTACCAAATCCCCAAATTATAGGATAATGTCAGATAAGTAACTGGACATGCTTCTTTATCCAAAAAAGAATAAACTTATAATATTCATTATCCAATAGGTAATATAACCATAAGTATAAATATATTCAAGAAAGTTTTGAAACCTGCATGAAATAACAGAGTACATGTAGATATATTAACATTATACATTAAACATTCTCCCCTTTTCCCCACAGTAAGTCTTTGAGATAGGTTATATAATCTTCATTTTACAGGTAAGACATAGAATTTAAAATGACTTGCCTTTGGTTATATACAATTGGATACATGGCAGATATAAGATGAGCCAGAACCTTCATTTGTATTGCAAAATAAGTGCCCATTCCACCATACCATACTGCGTCAATAATCCATTGAAAACAATTTGAGAACCTACTCTCTCCCTTATCTTTATAGATTCACTTTCTTAGTCAAAGATGATGTTGTCATAAAATAATGTTCTGAGATGGTAGAACTATTCATTATGTCTTGAAAAAGAAAAAGACTTCATTTGATATAAATCAGACATTTTTCAAAATAACCTTCCCATTTACAATATACTTACTATGTGTTAAAATATACTTACTACATATTCATGAATTCTTAAATGTTTTCATTATATGGAATATTTACATATAAATGAAACTACTTAAAGTAAGATCAGCTTTATATATTACATTGTTAAATAATATGAGAATGGTTTGAGTGACTGTATCAAAGGGCCCTTTAGCTTAATAGCCATTTTAACTGGCATTGTATAACGCATAAGAGTGGACTTGAGCTGGATTGCCAGGGTACAAATGCCAGCTCTACAACTTTTCAGTTATGTGACCTCGGCCAGTTTACCTAATATCTCTGTGCCTCAGTTTTCTCATTTTCAAAATGAGGATACTTTATAAGTTCTGTATGAAAGACAAATGAACAAATAGTGTAATCACATAATCCTTTGCTCTTTTAACATATATATACACGTGTGTGTGTGAAAGAGATGTATATGGTCATAATGTGAGTCTTGATTTTTTTTTTAATATAAAACTTAGGGTAGTAAGGAAAGAGATGATAAATTAGTGCCTTAAAACCACTAAAATTAGTTGATGTAGTATCCAAATAGTCTCCTAATTAATAAAGTAGTATAAGTAAAGTGAAAGCTTTCCTCTTTGTAAAAATTTTTTATTGGTCTTTGATGTTCATAGATAAAGCAAGTAAGCAAAGTTACTGCTGTAGTCGAAACAGACTTTGCACTTGGTGCCAGACTGTTCTGAATCTAGAGGATGACAGCAATGCTGTCTTTTCTGTTCAGATGACTGTTCATGAGTATTTTCCAGAAGAAATAGTCCACTGCTGAAATATCTTATACTGAAGAGCATTGCTTAAGGGAAGTACTATGATCGGTTTAATGGGAAACGTCTAGGAATGTTCGTAAAGGGTTAGACTATATTACTGGCACAGCAGAATTCTGATTTTCCGGTGGGAGAAAATACTCCACCATGTTCTTCTAGTTCCATTTTCTGTTTAAAGGGATACTGACTTTTAAAAATATTTAAACTCTTCATTTTCATAATGTTATTTTAATGTCCTAGGCACTTTTTTCTCTTTACCTTTCATTTAGTGAATTTTGCCTTTTTTAACTGGCATTAGTATGACTATTTAATTATGCTATTAGTGTTTTTAATATCAGATAGACTCTTAGAGACACTTGATAGACACTTGATCAGGGATTAACAGAGTACCAATTTATATGTTGTTTTCTTGTCATTTGTAAACTAGATAAAATACTGCCATTTCCTTCTTAAAATAAGAATTCTGATAAATTTGCTGACTTCAGCATATGTTAATAGTCTTGACCACAGAACATGGTTTATCACCTTTATACTTTTTAATTAGCCATAATTTTCACATTCAGGACTTAAAGTATTTTGTAAGTGAAAATTTATTTTGGTATCATGCACTTTAGACATTTAGAAAACTTTTTTTCTATTTGAATACTAATGCATAAAATATTTTGATATCTGGCTTATACAGTAGCCATTTTTGTTTTGTATAAATTTATTACAAATATAAGTTCCTGGTCCAGAAATAATTAGTATACATTCAATGACATAACCTGCCACAATGAAAGTAAATTGACTCCATAAGACTATTTCATTTCTAAATTTCACTGTGTATCTGATAATTGAAAACAAAGATTTGTCATATATTTTGTCAGTGTCATTGACCTAATTGGTAAACTTAGCAAATCTAAATGTGAGATTAGTTTAAAATCTGACCATCGTGAAAATCTTTCTAATTTTTTCTTTATTCTATGAATAGGGAAAGCATATAAGAAACTAATTTCATAGCTGTGCCTTTTATTCTAGAACAAGTTCTTCTGGATCAAAATTCTCAAACTCCTCCTCCAAGCCCTTTCTCAGTACAAACTTTTAACAAAGGGGCAAGTTGCAGTGCCCAAGGATTTGATTATGGACTCGGAAATAATAAAGGTAGGTGTTTAAAAGTAGTTTTTTACTTACCTAACTTTAATATTTTTATTACCTGCTCTTTTACCCATATTTTTTACTGTTTACCCACAAAACTTTATTAAAGTTTATTCCTATGAAACAATCAAAATGTTTATGAAAGTGTTCCTTTTATATTATCGCTTTTACCAGTTTAAGCTTAAGTTTATGGGAATTCTTGCTTATTTATTCCTATTTTAAAGACAGATTTTGAATTTACATTATATTCAGTGTCATTATGTCCAGTAAATGAACTTTTTTGTATTATCTCCTTATTAGGAGTAATGTTAATGAGCAAAAAAGAACTTAACCAAAATGATTCCTTTAAAATCAAAATGTTTAAGTAATATTTTTAAGTAATAGTACATATGAGCTTTATTAAATTTGTGTGGCTTTTAATGTATAACCAAGTTATCTTAGTCAATTTAGAATTACATGACATGAAATCTGTGGTTTCCATATGTATAATGAAGCTAGAAAGTTGTAAAAGAAAACCAAAAACCCTAGGCCATGTTGGTATAAAATGTATGCAACTTTTTTGGCTGCATTAATAGAAGACATCAGCATCATGGACAGTCCAAATATTTGTTGTTTTGAAATAATTTATACCTGAATTTAACCCAAAATTGTATTTGTGTGTAAAAATTCGGACACATTCCATGTTCTCTCCTATGAACCTGATCCTTCAGAATCAATCATATTGTAAGCAGGTAGCACACAGTTGGATGATGAGTAGGAGGAAGAAAATAGTCTACATGGAACTAATTTTACTTTAAAATGTTAAATCACAGGATTTGATTTCAAGAAATAAATGCAGTGTCATACCTGACTTGCAAAGCAGGTGAAATAGTCTACAAAATACAAAATTACGTTAATATAGAGGAAATATTCAATTTAAAATAAAACCACTTTCTGTTTGATATCTTTATTTCCACAAAATATTTTTATTAAGGAAGCCTAGCCACAAGATTTCTTTTGGGCTCTTTCTACTTTATTGTGTTGATCTGTCCTACAGGTTTGGATACTATGTGCGTGCTCATTTCTGGTAGCTCAGATTTCAGCTAACTTAAGTTAAAATGTCATACTTAAGTAGGATAAATTCTTGGTGGCATTTTTTTCGTGTTCCTTTCTCTCTGCCATTGTTAGTCCTTAAAATCTCAGTGTTTTCTTACACTAGTATACTTCTATAGTAATCTGTTTTAAAACCATGTTTAATTCAAATTGTATGTTTTCAGTTTCTAAAATGTGTATATTCTGGTGGCTCTTGCTTTGAATCAGTCTTTAAAATATAATTTATTAAAACATCATAAAAATCAGCTTTCAAGAGGTACAAACATTTCTGGAACCATGTTATTAAATAGAAATAACAGTGAATTACTTTTTTAAAGTGTGGTTTTGCTACCGTTGCTCAAAAATAGCATGTACTTATTAATAGGCTTTTAAAATATTTACATGGAGCAAAAAAATATTGAGACTTTAATCTGATTAAATGTATTTAACCTTTCTTTATCTTACCTTTAACAATAGTTCCCTTTTTTCTTAATTCTTCATACTATCCAAGATCAAGAAATTATTTTTTGCAAAAATTCTTTTTCTTTAAAACCATTTTATAAAATTCTTTATAATTGCTAAAATCCTTTCTGTAACCTACAGCATTAATTTTTTAGAAGTAAAGATGTGTAGTTTGTGTACATATTTCTTTTGATATAAATCTATAGAAATCTATTCCTTGTTGGTGCCTCATTTGAAATTTTCATTTATGAAGCTTTATTATATTTAGGGAATATGGCTGGAAATATGCTGTTCTTTCAGTTTGTACATATGTCTGGATATGTTTTTTTTCCCTCCTCAGCATCATTTAAACTATCTAATATATATATATATCCTCATAAATGAGGAGCTATCATCCATCCCATTATATTTCATATTTTAAAAAATATTTTTCCGTGAATGTCCTTTGTATTTAATTTTAAGGAAAAAAAAGTCTGAATTTATATTTGAGATACTATTCAAATTGGTAGCTCATATTCCTTTTTATCTTCTGTGTCTTACGGATTTTTATACTATACATTCAAGCAAAAGAATTCATGCTTTTAAAAATGTATAATTGCTTTGGTGGTAACAATGTTAAAGAAAATATTAATTTATAACTAATGTAAATATATTGCTAAGTTAATACATATACTTTGCCTTCTACATAAAAAAGACCACTCACATTATTTGCTTATTTTTCTGCATGAAGCATACTGTATATGAGGCAGGGTGATATTAGTCATTGTCAGGTACTATATAGAAGACATTGTTTACTTAGATATTCATTTATACTTGCATGATATTGAATCAACATATCATAGATTCTTCATAGACTCTGTTCTCCCATGCTGCTGCTAGATGTTGTAAATAAATTCAAACGGATTTGGGCTGTTATATAAGATTTGTTGGGTGCTTCCATTATTAAAACAAGATGCAACGTTTAGTCCCTAATTTGAGGATAATGATCACCAACTTCCACACATTTCTGAGTTGGCATAGTTTTATTTAGTGTTTAACTTTATCTGAATGTCATAAAGCACCATTTACTTTGCCATTTTGGATGTTAATTAATAACAAGTTGTAGTTTTGACTGTTTTGCCCACTGCAGGTGACCAACTGAGTGCCATATTGAATTCAATTCAGTCACGGCCCAATCTCCCAGCTCCTTCCATCTTTGATCAAGCTGCAAAACCTCCCACTTCCCTAGTCCACAGCCCATTTGTGTTCGGACAGCCCCTTTCCTTCCAGCAGCCTCAGCTTCAGAGTAAGTCTGTCAGTCTTACCTGCCTCATCAAGCCATTTCTGAAGCTTTGTTGAGTTGTTTATCAGTTACTAATTATTTATCAACTCACCAGACTGGTTTTATTTAATGAAGATGTTATCCCTTCCCACATTTTTGAAACATTTAAGCTATTCTGAGCAAGACATTCTGCAGCTAAGACATTTGTTTTTAATCACACGTTTTTTTAAGTGTAGATATTAAAATATGACTTATGCTTTCTATTCTAATTCCTGTATTAGCAAATTATACTATAAAACATGTTAAGAAAAACATTTGATTTAAAATTTTCATTTATAATATGCACAATTATGGTAAGCATTCGTTATAGGGGTAACTTTCATTGTTTTACACTGGATTTTTGTTGCTCAGAGATGCCCCAGAGAATAAATCTATTTCACTACACCAGTAGGTGGAGGAGAGATGTTCTGGGCAGATTTGTTTTTCTTAAGTGAATTTTGTCACCATAAAATATATACCAACTTAGTTTTCCAAATTTTCTCAAATTGTTGTTTCTTCTCTTTTTATATTTTTGTTGTTATTCTAATACTTAATACATTAAACTGATCGTTTGATTCCAGTTCTGCTTCCTTGGATTGCTCTAGCCCTTTACCCATGATAGTAATTCACAATATGGAAAATAGACCCAAAGAAATTACACTTAACTGAGTGTTCTTTTTTCTTAATAGCCTGAGGCTCCCACTTAAAATTCTCAAAGCTCCTTGCAATATGACAGCCGTACGTTCTTCTTGGCCTTCAGTTCACATGTTGACCGTCCAATATAAAAATGTGCTCATTGAATGACATGTTTTATGGAAGTATCTGCTTACATTCCCATTATTTGGATTCAAATATATGACCTCTTTCCTTTAATAAAGTACATTCACACTGAGGTCTAAGTTATTTTTCTACAAAATTATTTTGATGACTTTTATTAGGATTACTTAAGAGATTTCCAGCTCATTTAGTTTTTATTAGGAGCCAGGGTCGAATATAGTTAGCAAATGATGTTATTCACTGTGATATAATTATCTACCTTAGGTAAAGAGTACACAAGAGTATGAACTTTTCTAGATTTGTAATATACATTAGGCAAGTTCAGTTAATGAAATCAATTAGTTTGGAAATAAAAGTAGCATCCACTTCTAGCTAATCATCATCTCTATTCATATATGATATTCACTTCATTGTCACTTAAAAGAATTTCAAGGAAACATAATAGTGTCATGTGTGTGAAATAGTTTCTTCCTTCCTTGATAAGAATTGTGGAAGAATGAAAGAGAAGTGAAGTCTGAGTTTACAAATTTTATGGAGCAACAGATTTTTTACATTTAGATGTACCCTGGTTGCAGGAGGTCTTACTGATAAGCACAAGGAAAAAACAAAAAGGAAAAAAGTCATAATCAGGCAGAAAATTCATATTATATATATAACTTTTTAAACAGAAATTACCCTGTTTTTTGTCAGTTACTCTGTTAATGTCACAGTGGCAGCAGACAAGAGAACTAAGGAATAAGGACCCTTTTGTTTGACCTAAAGGCTCAAAAACAAGTGTAACTACTGTTTTTATTTTACCAAATTATTTAATGAAATATTTCAAAGCAATATATAAAGACCATGATAAATCAGATTTGTCTCTTTGAAAGATTAATAAGTTTCCAACTGACATTGTGTCAGTATAGTTTTATGCATATTGTGTCTAAGTGTTATCAGTACCACCGCTTCCTTTACCACCATCTCAGAGCAAATTTGAAATTATGGCTTAGAAATATATCAGTTACCAATTTTCTGAATCATTACTTGCCTGTACTGTAACAATGGGAATTACCTGGATCTTTTTACAGACCTGTTATTCTCAGCAGAGTATAACTGAAGTTTGACTTCCAAATTCCAGAAACCAGAAGTCTTAATCTTTAGCATAACTAAAAAACCTGTAGAATCTAAAAATAGTTTTAATATTTTGGAAGTAAATTAGAATTATATTAATCATATCCTATTAGGAAAGTTGAATGTGGCAGGCTACCTGAGTAAATTTTCTTTTCCTAAACTTCACTGCCATCCATCCCACCGGCATTTCATCTTGCTTAGAAGGTGGATTATGCATACTGAATTTCCTTTACTAATTAGTAAAATGAGATTCATTTTTGTTTTATACTTTTGTGATATTAAAATAAAACATGTATAAAAGACCATATTTGTTCATTTTTGCTTATACTGCTTGTCACCACTAGGTACTAAACACTGTACCTTAAGCACTCTAGTACATCCTCATTTGAGATAATGTCTCCAATTTACAGATAAGGAAACAGCTTAAAGAAGATCAGTAATTTGCCCTAGAAATATACATTGTAAGATTGTAGATCCAGACATAAGGCCAGTTCTGAGTACAAAGGCCATGTTTTTAAATATTCAACTTTGCCTACTGATAATGTAAAATCTGTTCTTTAATATGTATATATATTTAAATTTCTGCTTACATTTAGTTCTAGCATCTAGAGTATTAACTTTATTTGGACTGGTAATTTTTCCCTTTATAGTTTAATTTTAAGAAAGTAGCTTGGTTTGAAAGGAAGAGTTTTCCTGAATGCCACACACAACTCAAGTTCCCAGCTAAGTAGAAGAGCAGGGACACAGGTAAACTGTCCCTCTTGTCAGCTTTATCTAGCGTTTCTAACATTATTATAATCAGTAACTCTTTAGGGGTTTATTTCCCCCTGAAGCATAGTTTTTTCACTGATCTCTGTAATTTGAAATAATCTGGAACATTAAATTAATTTGGTAATTTCTTAATTAGCAAAATTATTTTATTGTAAATGCACACATACCTATATATACACACTAATTATTTCACCGGTTATTTAGTGAAATAGAATAATTACAGAAATAATAGTTACAAAATTTCCTTGTCTTACCATGTGTGTATGTGTGCACAGACATGAGAGCGAACTGTGTATATAGATTTTTTTCTTTATAATTTTTTTTTTACTTCAAAAGTATTTATGTAGTTTTTAGACTTGATAAGCAGTTTGGCAATAAGATTCTGGTAGGCTGAGGTAGAAAACATCTACCCCTGCTTTCTTTTAAGAATATTGCATTATTTATTATCTTTCCTCATTTCTTTTAAAAACATCATTTTTTTTCTATAATCCCAACAGTGTCTTACAAATCATAGACATTCTAGGAATATTTATTGACCATACATACCTAAGATTTAAGATGTTTCTTGTTATCTTATGATAGCTATTCTAGTATTTTCTCAGAGTACATCCTCAAAGGAAAAAAAAAAGAATATTTCAATAGTAATTTAAAAAAAAACAGCTATAATATAACATATAATGTGATGATATGATGATATGTTGATCAAATTCTGAGCAAGATCTAACCAAAAGATCTGTATTTCAAATGACTATGTTTAACAAGCATTTTTTACCTACTATCCAAGAGGCTAAATAGTATAATTTGTGGAGGTAGAAAAATGTTTAATAATGCATTAAGATAATTTATTCTCCTCCCAGAGATTTTAAACATGTAACATATAATATGTCAAAATGTATCATACTTTCAAGCCCAGATATGAGAACTCTAGGTTACCTTACAACAAGAATTTTTCTATTTTACCTGTAATCTCACATTCTTAAATGAAATAAAAAATTTGCTAAATGTGACAAAAGAGTCCACCTGAGTATCTGCATGCATATATATTTACATTTGAGGGTGTGTGTGTATGTGTGTGTATACATATATATATATATGTATACACACACATGTATGTATATATGTACACATATATACGTATATATATGTACATGTACATATATATGTATATGTACATATATATGTAATATATGAGTTTCCTTAGCTTATAGAGATGTAGTGATATAAAGATTTTGTTTTGATTGCTCCTCCAGCCACTTACTAGCTTTAGTTGTTACTTGACACATCTGATCCTTTTTACCTCATCCATAAAATGGAGTGCCCAATAAATGTTATCTGTTGATCTCATTGTTGACTTTTGATACAAACACTTATCTCTCATGCTCCAGGGAAGACTGGAAGAAATCAGTCTCAGAGAGAGCAGTTAGTTCTTTGTGGAATGAGTTGCAGGAAGGAATTTCGAAAAGAACAAATGAGGTTTCTTAGCTACTTCTCAGTGCATTTTTACAGCATAATTTCATTATTTGTTTTGAGATTAATTATTCATATTGTAGCAATTTATTCAGATGTTAGTATGGATGTTATTATAATAGCCAGGTTTGTTTCTAAGACAGAGATATCTGTCTGAGATTATAGTCGCACCACAGAATCTGTTCATTTGTATCCTTGCCTGCTGTGAAGGCGTGGCCTGGACTAACACTTGATTTAGGAGACCTGTATTTTGTAGTCTCTGTTCTCCTTCCAACTAGTTTTGTGACATTAAGCAAATTTCTAAGATCCTTTTCCTTTCTATAATTTTTATAAAGATAAATGTGCCAATTTTCAACAAAGATATTATGAAATCAGGGTCGGCTCTTATTCATATATTCAAGTTCAATTAAATTTTTCATACTTGAATCTATAGCATCTGTCATAACAGCCAATATATTTGTTTAGTTTTGGCTCTAACATCTCTAACATCCCTATAAATCTTTATCGTTTTAGTGATTGGCCAGAATTTATCTTCATTCAGCTTTGTCCCTTCCCTGTGGTATGAAATTTTGGCCCATCTTCCTCTACCTCATCACCAGCAATTTCTCCATCAATCATTCATTTCACTCTAGGAATTCAAACCAAAGAGAGTGCTGCTGTTTAAGAGAATATCTCCTAGTACATCTGTTTGCTTTCTCCTGACTAGATTTGACTTTTTATCTCTTCCTCTGCCCCCATTTCCTTATTGGCTACTATGTTTATTCCTCCTTTCATTACTGTCTTTCTTCAGATGGGTTATTCATTCTTCCATCATCTATTCACCTGCTTTTATTAAGTATCTATTCTAGGTTATAGGGATCAGTAGGTAAAGAAAATATCATGACTAATCTTGAGGGGGTTTTGGAATATTGTACAAGGCAGCATGTTTTAAATAAAAAAAAATGATGGCATTGGAAAAAAAGCAATGACATTGGTTTAAGTGCTGCAGGAGCAATATTCACAGGATACAGGAGAGCTATAGGAGAAAAAAACTCCTGGCTCAGCTAGGAGAAGGTATTTAAAAAAGAGGTGGCCCCTAATCAGAGTGCTGAAGGAGTTAGGAATTTATCAGGCGATAATGGGGGAGGGGAAGGACATTATAATAGTTTTCCTACTGTGAGAATAACAGGAGCTAGTTATAGAGATCCACTGAATCAACAAATGTTTATTGGGCACCACCCATGTGTCGCAGCATTCTAAGCACTGGTCATGCAAATAGTCCACTTTGGGAGGCTTTTGCAGTAATCCAGGTGTGAAATGATGGTGGCTTTACCAGAGTAGTAGCCAAAGAGGTAGTAGTAAATTGTGGAATACTGGATACAATTTGAAAGAGAATCCACAGGATTTGCTTACAGGTTGAATAGGCGATGAGAAAGTCGGAATAGTAAAGGGTGAATCTAAGTTTTTTTGCTTAGGCATTTGGAAGACTGTAATTTCCATTTACTGTGGGGACTCTTGGAGAACTAGATTTAGTGAGCAATAACAAAGGCTAAATTTTGGACATTATATTGGTGGGCTACTGTTGCATAACAAACCACATCAGAACTTATTACTTAAAATGAACACTATTTAGCTCACAATTCTGTGGTTTGGCAGAATAGCTACGTAGTTCTTTTGGTCTCGTCTAATTTCTTTCCTGCATCTGAAGGTCAGCTAAGCATTTTTGCCTCAGGAGGTTGGCTGGGCATTGGTTGGCATGAAAGATGTGATTGAGCCAAGAGTCTCATCATTCAGCATGCTAACCTGGGTTTGTTTGTGTGGACGTTACTGGGATCTAAGCAAGAGATGCTCAATCTTTTGAGGCTTAGGCCAAAATTAACTCAGCGTTACATCTGCCACACCCTGTTGGTCAAAGTGAGACACAAGGTGAGCCTATGGAGAAATAGACTTCACTTCTTAAATAAAATTTCTGTAAAGGTGCATGAATACAGGGATAGGAATAATTGTAGCCATGTTTGCAAACAACCTATCCCAGATATGTTAAGTTTGAGATTCTGTTTAATTCAGTGGAGATATCACATTGAGAAGGATATATGACCCTGGAATTCAGGATATAAATTGGGAGTCCATTGGCTTATAGCAGAATAATTTAAGATTGTTATAAATAGGTGCTATTTAAAGCCATAAGGTGGATTAAAGCAGTAGGAAAGTAGGTCTAGATAGAAAAGAGGAGGCCTAAAGACTGAGCCCTAGGGAGGCACTCCAGTGTTTAGAGATGGGAGGGAGTAGGAGAAATCAGCAAGAGAGACTGAGAAATGGACATAGAGATAGGAGGAGAACCAAGTGACTGGTATTTCTGGAAGCCAAGTAAAGAAGACAATTATAAGCTGTATCAAATGTTGCTAGTGGGTCAAATAAAGTTAGAATTGAGAATGGACCATCAGATTTAGCAATGTGGAGGTCATTGGTTGATAAGAGCAACTTCAATAGAGTGAGATGCTAAAGCTTGATTAGAGTGGTTCTAGAGAAAAAAGGGAAAGAGAATTGGAAACAATGAGTATAGATAAATCTGTCAGGATTTACTATAAAGGGAAAGAAAGTGAAACCCAAAGAGAAGATTTAAGATCTGGAGAGGTTTTTGTTATATTTGTTTTTTATTGGGGAAAAAGGTAACATCAAAGTTGTTTTCTAAAGAGAATGATCCAATAGAGAAAAATTGATGATGCTGGAGAAAGAATTACTGGAGCAATATTCTCACATAGAAGAAGGGATGAGATCTAGTGCAAAGTGGAAAGGTTGGCTAAGTAGAAGCACAAATAGTTTATCCATTGTAACAGGAGAGAAAGAAGTAAAGTGTTAGGATTTTGAAAATGTTCTCCTTTTGTTTGTTTGTTTCTTTTTCTCAGTAAGAAGGGGAGCCATCAGCAGCCCAGAGTTAGCATGTATGTGGAGAGTGTGTTGATAATTTGAGGAAAGAAGAAAAGATAGGAAATAGTAATAGCTAATACTTTTATCATATGACAGGCATCATTTTAATGACTTCATATGAATCAGCTCATTTGATCATGTTAGAGAACAGTGATTCAGTTAAGAAACTTCATGTATTTGTAGCTTAGAGTGTTAGTCCCCTAATGGCAGTATCTTTACACTAGAGACACTGGGGCCAGATCATGAAGAGTATTATAAACCATACTTAGTAGTTTAGCCTTTATCCTGTAAGGATAGTGAATAAAATGAAGGCAGCAGATGAAGGAAATATATAGTTCTACAGAATTTTAAACAAAAGGGTGATATCAGTTTTACATTTGTGAAAGACAACTGAAAATATTATTAAAAAGAGAAAGGGAGAATGTAAGAGGCAGGAAGGGGGAATGTAAGAGGCAGGAAGTCCAGAGAAAAGCTGAGTAGAGCTTAATCTAAGGTAAATTACAGTGGGAATATAGAAAAAGAGAACAAGTTTAGAAATAGTTAGGCAGTAAAATGCACGGGACGTGCTAATCACTGTGGAACCCAGTCTAGAATGATGTCCAATTTTCTGGCTTTATTTTGAAAGATGGAATGCTTACCTAATACCAATAAAACAAAAAAAGCAGATTTTAAGGAAAAGCTTATTATTTTATCCTTAAGTTAGAAATTAAAAAAAGAAAAAGAAATTTTATTCTAGTTTTTATCCTTTTATAATTCACTTAGTATACTGACATTCTGTAAATAATTTTCAGGTCTTATTCCTTGTCTTTAGTTCCTTTAGCATTCACATAATTCCGTTTTTCTCCTGGTACATTTACTAGAATTATGGATATATCTATTATTCTGTGATACTGTATAGCTATCAGCATATCTCATAAGCGTTGTTTCCCTTTTTAAATTGAAAATATAAATCTTTAAAAAAGTTAACTATATCAAAGTATCTTTAATCATGAACAAATTTTATAAAAGTTAAATGCATAGCACAAGTATTGTCTGTAGTCACAGATTAATGTCTTTAGGAATTTAGCAATAACCTTTTTAGACTTTCAAAAATTTTTTATTTATACTGAATCATACCTAGGAACCCAGTCTCTCTAGACTTTGTAACATATTGGCTTCAAAACCTTTTCCAGGAGTTTGCCCTCAAACCTCTAACATCTTACCCTACAAGTATCCTTGTAGTTTAACACATGTTTATAGATGCTTCTAATTAAGATAGTATTCTGATTTCCTGCTTTGTATCTTCCTGCTAAACTCATTCTTCATAGATTTTAGGAACCAAGCCATAAGACTTCTTACATTGGCATTTTGAATTCCCATTGAATTAAAAGCTGTCACCCTCCTAACTGATATTTTTAATGAGAGTTGCAGACTATGTATTATATGAGATTTAAAGAGCTTAAGAATTTCTTTTGCACCACCTGATTCCTTTTGAGTTTTATAGACTTCAGAAAGAGTGATGCCCCAAAATATTAAAAATTTAACTTTTAACCTAGATGATGATGATTGAATGGCATGTATGTCACATCTGTCCATCCATTCCTGTCATCCTCTCTTGAACCCACTGCAAGGTGTCCCTGCAGTTGTCCATATCAACAGAAATTGCTCTAGTCAGTCTTTGACTTGTTTTGCAAAGTTCAATTGTCAATTCTAAGATCTCATTTTACTTGATCTATCATCAGTGTTTAACAGAGTTGACCTCTTTCTTTCTTGAAACACCTTTCTTTGCCTGCTAGGTATTTCCTACCTCATCTACTGTTCATTTCCATTCTCTTCTATACATCCTCCTCTTTTCTGTATTCCTAGGAGTGTCCCAGGGCTTTGCTGTCTTCTAGACCTTACTCCCTAAGTGGTGTTATCCAGGCATGGAATGTTACCTAGCACCGCATGCTTATGACTTCCAAGTTTATCACCACTTGATCAAGTATATATTTATTTGTTCATTTCTTCTTTCACCTGCAGATAAGCTCCATAAGAGCAGGGACTTTATTTCTGTTCATTATTTCATTCTCAATGCCTAGAATACTCTTTGACATATGATACTCAATACCTTACACAGAATGACTTTTTGCTTTATGAGTAGTTTACCTTTAATCTTGGCCACAATAATGAGTTGGTCAACTTTTACTTTTGTTTTGAGACAAGTCTGTATTGTTTTCAATTTTTTACTTAAAAATATTAAGAAAATTATCTCATTACCTGAATTTATTTTAGCTCATTAATTGCATTTATTTGAACTGCCATAAGTTAAAATTTTTAAATAAAATGGATTTTTTTTAATATTTAGAGTTTTTTTTAGCATACTGATTTTAAAAGATTACACTTTAAAGGTTTTATTAATCCTTTCAAAAAGGTAAATTGTTTAAATATTTCTTTTTTTTGCATGGTAAATCATAAATGTGTCTAACATTTTCAGTAACTTATAAATTTGCTTTGTTAGTGTTTTGAAACTTAATAAACAAGTGTGGTATCTCAGTAATAAGATTACTGAGATTAGAACTAACATTTTTCACTGAAGATGGACTCAGAAGTAATCAACCATAAATGCAACTTGGGTCCATTCTGAGATACATACTGGAAAAATGATAGGCATGTGTCCATACAGAAAACCAGGTGGCAGTAGGTTAAACTGTAAGTAACATTTATCTCTTAATATTTACCAAAAAGAATTTTTTTTACTTATAAACTTCTATTTATAAGTAAATGAGGACCAAACTAAAGAAAATCAAGTTGAAGAAGTAATAATCTAAAAAGAAATGTTCCAATTTGACTTAGCAGAACTTTGAGCCTTACTTAATTTTAAAGGTAACACATTTGGAGGTATCTTTATTAATCCCAATTAATTAATTTGACCTTTGTTTCAGTTTTAATTTTAGAGAAATATGAATTCGTTGAAAAATTTAGCAGAATATAAACTTTTTAAGAACAGTTAATAGTCACACATATCATTTGAAATGCTTTGTTTCTGCTTGTGTTCTCTGCTACATTTTTTTTTCTATTGAATCTGTGCTGCTTCTTTGCCAATGTTTTCCACTGTAGAAACTTCATCTCGCAGCCTTGCTTCTCGTGAGCGCATATACAAAAATTATGGTGTAGCTGGGCCTGCCTCTGCTCTCTCATCTCTGTCTCACAAACTGAAGGGTGGGTATGTGTGCATCCATGGATGGGCCATTCTTAATGAACATAGGAGATTTCAGTAAAGAAGTTTTAGTTCACCTCACTCATTTTCATCCCATTCCATTTTTAATATTAAAGTTTATCATTTTATTTAAATGTTTATATTTTGGGATAATTCGTGATGTATCTGTTCATTATTATAGTACTGATTATCTTGATATGCATGTTTACCATAGCTGTTGGGTAAATATTACCCTTATTTAATTTTAAACCTTATATGAAGTCTTAAAAAATAAAATAGGTAGTATATAGAAAGAAATGCCTGACTTGGGGAGTTGTAAAATCATTATTATCAAAACAAGATGATATCTATATAAGTAATAAAGCACATTGTGATCCATGAGAACATATTATCTTATATGACAGGTTAATCTTAAACTTATTTCTCTGTTAATATAAAAATTATTTTCCTATTTTAGCTTTTTATGGGAAACATTTTGATAATTAGTTTAAAGTTTTCTGTTTAACTTAGTTATCAGGGTTTGTGTATGTGTGTGTGTGTGTGTGTGTGTATGTATGTACGTACGTATGTATGTATATATATATACACACACACACGTACACACACATATACATACATACACACCTGTCCTGTCTGACATGAATCTTCCTTATAGCATTTTCTTAATCATATAGTTTAAAAATTTTAAACTTAGTAATGTTTAAACTGTATTGACAACTGATAAAATTTTAGTCAATTTAAAAATACACTTTTAGTCTTTTAAAATATTATACACGCCTAATCGCATATTGTCAATATTTAAACTTTTAAAATCCTGTATTTTAAGAAAATTTTATCAAAACATTGCACAGTATTAGCTAATGTACTGCATAAGTTTTTCAAGTAATTATTAATTTTCTTTTTTCTTAGAAATGGGTAAAACAGTTTTACTTCTATGTAAAGTTGACAGTGATACTATATGGTAGTATAATAAATAATATTATACAATATGATCTCTTAGTATGTTGTGTTATATAACCAGATATATACTATATATTATGGCATATCATATTACAGTATAGTATTATATTATGGTATATTATAGTGTGATATCATATAACTTGATTTACAATTTTGGTATGAAAACAATTATGCAGGTCAGTAATGAATGAATACTTAACATTTCATATGTTTGCTAATTCGTTTAAATGTGTTAAATTTCTATCCGATCCAGTTTTTTTTTTTTTCAGTATTTTTTAGAGGTTAGAAAATATTTTGTCAATATTACTTAAACTTATATATGATAAATATCATCATTAAACTAAATTAAGCAATGAATGCGAAAGTATTATGTATGATCTAAAGATTTTTAACAAAGTATTTGTTTATGTTGATATTTCAAGCAACCACTACATGACAATGTTTAGTAATACTTACTACATACCTCAGAACTTTAGAGATCCAAACGAAGAAGGTAAACATCAGTTATCATATAGATTTACCACACTTAACAAACTTGACATATTCCTTTTTAAAAACATTAAATTCTTCAAAAGGATTTAATTCTAATTTGACAAGTAAGTCTCAGAAAGAAATAATTCTACATTATTTATGCACCTGTACTCCAACGGGTTACCTCTATCACACACTTAGAATCCAACTATCACCACTTACAGATCTTAAAATATCACCTCTACTGAAGTGCGGAAGTAAGGTATACAAACACCACACTCTCCAAAGCTCTCTAATGCTTTTGCTACCATATGACAAGTGGTGTTCTTGATATTTGAAAGATTCTCTTGTTTAACCAATCACAGATATTTCCTTTATGGGTAACTGCACATCATTAATTTAGAAAGCAAATCTTCAATTCACGAATTGATTTTTTAGAGAGAGAGGTTACAGATATAAAATACTACTTATTTGTCTAGATTCACCATTATATATGGTTCAGCTCACTAGATAAATGTGATGATGAAGTCATATTGAGCTGTCAGATTAGTAACAAAATAACTAGTAATCCAACTTCATACATTCAAAAGCAGTGGCAAGGACTAGACTGATGTTTAATTCTACCAAATTCAATATGTTTTTAAATAAAATTTGCTCTATGGATCTATTACTAGGCGAAAAGATGGGCAGCAATTTCTTAAACTACTTATACGCAACTTGAGAGCACTTGTCAAGATCGTAACATCTTTTCATCTGTGCTCTATTAAGACGGCATCAGTATTTGGGATTTTTTTCTACATTGTGATCTGTTTCACCCCTTTTCTCCTGACTATTCCCCAGTCTCTTTAGCACTTTTATAAAAAGAACACATATAAAATAAATGAAATTCATGATAGAACAATAAAGAATTGCAAGAAATGGAAGTGCATTATATTTAGTAGTTCTGTTCATCCAAAGAATGAGAGTAATTATTCTAAACACTGGCATGTTGCAGTTAAAAGAAATATTCAGTTCACCAGCATGCCTTGAATTGGCCATTTGCCATACTTTGTCATTTTACTACAGAATTACTCAACTTGCAAGTTTCTTACCCTTAAACAACAATGACTACTGTCTCCTCTACCCTGTGGCCTTGAAGGGACCCATAATTATAAAAAGTGGGTTTTGGGAGAATCAAGATTTGAGACTTGCAGGAGAAAAAACATTAAGAAAATAAGAATTCATTTACTCATTCAACAGATACTTATCGAACACTTACTATATCCCAGGACCCATTTTTAACATTACATCAGTGAAGAGTAATAAACAAAAATCCCAGTGCTTGTGGACCTTCCATTAGGAGGGCGGTTTCTCTGGCAGTACTGTCTTGACCTATAGATAACCAGAGTGTGACTGCAGACACACATGTGTGCTTGCGTGCATGCACACACACACAAGCAACTAGATCATAATGTTATTCAAATGTATTCACATCTCTTTTCCAAAAATAAAAAAAGAAATACCTGCAATGTAACCAGTCAACAGATGTATCTCAATTTACTAGGTATCTTTTTTAGAAATATATAAATACTTCTAGCAAGCTTTATGGATTTTCAGTTTTTCATACCACATGAATTACTCTAATCAGATTGCTTTCTTCCTAACAACTGACTAATATCACTTGCATTAAGAGTAGGAGTTTTATCTTAGGGAGGAAAGGTAATGCTGTAGGTTGTACTATTTACTGGAGACAAAGACGACCTGGCTCAAAGCAAAGTATGAAATAGTAAGAAGGAGAGACACTGAATGAGGGTCTGGATACACACACACACACACACACACACACCACACGTGTTCATGTAGAAATATCTAGTGCTTTGCCTCCAAAAGAGGTAGAATACTTTTTCTATGTTTATTATTTTCGTATTTCAAGACCCCCACAATTCAGACTTGTACTACTAATTCAGAGGATCCCTTTTTTCCCAAAGGGACCAAGCTTGAGTTCTAACAGCTAAGAGAGTGAACTAAATAACCTTTTAGAATAGAATCTGTTTATTAAAATAGACTGCCTGAATTTCATGTAATTAAATAATAACCTTTGGGCATTCGTATTTATTTACAAATTATTCTAAGCCAGTCATTCAAATAGAGTGTCTCCTGAGCAGCTCTTTATTAGACTGAATGTATTTATTTGTGTACTTCAAAATGATAAATGTATCTAGTTATAAATTAGGTTTCCTAATTCAACAAGAATCTGCACTATTACCCTAATAAGGATGTGAGGTATCATTCAACTGGAAATACACTTTATATTTAAAAATCCAGATTTTCATAATTTTTTATTCCAAAAAAATTAGGTATGTTTTTTTCTTTCTAGTCCCTCACTGAATTTAATTTCTCGTTAATTATTGTACTAAGGCCAAGGTTCACATATGACAGAAAACCACACCGGTGCATAGGTACTATTTGTTGTCTATTTTACATCCGTGAAGATTGTTTTTGGTGGAAAGAGTTGTGTAGTAGTAGAAATTTTATGAGAAATATTTCCTTTTTCTCCTTTATTCTTCAAGTATTTTTGTCTGTGACAAGCTAAAATTTTTAGCTATATTTTGTATTTCAGTGTTTTATGACTGAATTATCCATAAGTTATAATTTTATTAACAAGTTTTACTATGAAATGGATCATACAGGTGACCGAGGAATTATCTCAACGTCTTCTAGACCAGTTTCTACATCAGGAAAATCAGAACTGTCCTCCAAACACAGCAGATCACTTAAACCTGATGGACGTATGAGCCGGACTACAGCTGATCAGAAGAAGCCAAGGGGGACGGAGGGTTTATCCGCTAGTGAATCCCTCATGTTGAAATCTGATGCTGCAAAGCTGAGGTCAGATTCTCATAGTAGGTCACTGTCGCCCAACCATAACACCTTGCAGACCCTGAAATCTGACGGGAGGATGTCTTCTAGCTTCAGAGCTGAATCCCCAGGACCAGGTTCTCGGTCATCTTCTCCTAAGCCAAAGACTCTCCCAGCCAACAGGTCTAGCCCATCTGGTGCTAGTTCTCCACGCTCCTCCTCACCACATGATAAAAATCTACCTCAGAAAAGTACTGCTCCTGTTAAGACAAAACTTGATCCTCCTCGAGAACGTTCCAAATCAGACTCTTATACACTTGATCCAGATACCCTCCGCAAGAAGAAAATGCCCCTCACAGAACCGTTAAGGGGACGATCAACATCACCGAAACCAAAACCAGTACCAAAGGATTCAAAAGAGTCCCCTGGATCTGAAAATAGGGCTCCTTCTCCCCATGTGGTGCAGGAAAACCTGCACAGTGAGGTGGTAGAAGTCTGCACGTCAAGTACTTTAAAAACAAACAGTCTAACAGATGGCGCCTGTGACGACAGCAGTGAATTTAAGAGCGTGGATGAGGGTTCCAATAAAGTCCATTTCAGCATAGGAAAAGCCCCACTGAAAGATGAACAGGACATAAGAGCATCCCCCAAAATAAGTCGAAAATGTGCTAACAGGCACACCAGGCCCAAAAAGGAAAAATCTAGCTTTCTCTTCAAAGGAGATGGATCCAAACCTGTCGAGCCAGCCAAGCAAGCCATGTCCCCTTCCGTGGCTGAGTGTGCCAGAGCGGTCTTTGCCTCTTTCCTGTGGCACGAAGGCATAGTACACGATGCAATGGCTTGTTCTTCTTTCTTAAAATTTAATCCTGAACTTTCTAAAGAACACGCTCCTATAAGAAGTAGTTTAAACAGTCAACAACCTACGGAAGAAAAGGAAACCAAATTAAAAAATAGACACTCACTGGAAATATCATCCGCACTGAATATGTTTAATATCGCACCTCATGGACCAGATATATCTAAAATGGGTAGTATCAACAAAAATAAGGTGTTGTCTATGCTTAAGGAGCCACCTCTGCATGAAAAATGTGAGGATGGGAAAACCGAAGCCACTTTTGAAATGTCCATGCATCACCCAATGAAATCTAAATCTCCTCTTCCATTAACTTTACAACACTTAGTGGCTTTTTGGGAAGACATCTCTTTGGCTACTATCAAAGCGGCTTCCCAGAATATGATTTTCCCAAGTCCTGGTTCTTGTGCAGTCCTTAAAAAGAAAGAGTGTGAAAAAGAGAATAAGAAGTCCAAAAAAGAGAAAAAGAAAAAAGAAAAGGCAGAAGTTCGGCCCAGGGGTAATTTATTTGGTGAGATGGCCCAGCTGGCAGTAGGAGGACCAGAGAAAGATACCATCTGTGAGCTGTGTGGAGAGTCACATCCATACCCAGTGACATATCACATGAGACAAGCTCACCCAGGTAAATGATATTATTGGATATATATATATATATGAGTAGTGTGTGTAAAAAAATGGACTATGTAACTTCTGACTTGAGCTGTTGTACAAATTATGTTAAAAAACAGGGAAACTTGCGAAGAATTTATAGAATCTTATGATGTAATGATTAAAGTGCATTGTCAATATAGATTTTTATGAAAAATAGGTAAAGAAATTCTATTAGTATGGTGATAAGGCAATTTAGTACTATTTTATCTGAATGTGTTACATTCTGAAATATTGTTTATTTTTTAAATGTTTTATGTGTTATCCAAAGGATGCTGTTAAGGTATCTCACACAGTAGAAAAAACAACATGTGTATACACTCAGGAAAGATCCCAATATTAGGTCTCCTTTGATTTTAGTGTTTTCCTGGCCAAAATTGCAAATTAAGAGTATTTCTCTGGGCATTTTCCAATGGAAGTGATAGTAACTGTTTCATCACAAAATTATGTTTTAGATAAATGTAAGAATTTCTGTAACACTTGATTAGCTTTCCAAAATTCACCTAGTATAAGTTTGGTTAATTTTTTTCTCTGTTATATATTATACCTGAAACCTTTTAGAAAATATGATTCCTTAAAATATATCATTCTTACAGAACATTTTATACCTATTTTGTTTAATTTTATTCACATACTAAAATAAATCTAAATGTCCCCACTTCTTACACCTCTTTTCATCTGCCTGTGTGGAGTATTTTAGGCATCATTTGATTACTTTTCGGTAAAGCATGCTATTTTTCTAATATGGTTAATAGCCTGAAAAAAGAAAAAAAAGATACTTGCTTCAGGATTTTGCTTACTTTGAGAAGGTAAATCTGTCATTAATATGTAAGTGGCAATGATCAGATTACTAAGGACACTTAAAGTATTAACTATTTGTTTTCGTTCTTGTTTCAAGGTTGTGGCCGGTATGCTGGTGGACAAGGTTACAATAGCATTGGGCATTTTTGTGGAGGATGGGCTGGAAACTGTGGTGACGGTGGCATAGGAGGAAGCACCTGGTACCTGGTATGTGATCGCTGTAGAGAAAAATACCTCCGTGAAAAACAGGCTGCCGCGAGGGAAAAGGTATTTTTAATCTGGCTACACCATTAATGATAAGAATAAACCTTATAAAAATTTCTTTTTATGATCATATTATAACATAACTCCACAGAGCTGATATTAAAGATCAGCTTTATAACAGGAATAACATACAAATTTAATATTCGTACTAGACCAGCTGTTTTTGTTACAAAAATAAATTATATCTTGGAATAACACAAAACAGCTGACCTATGGCACATATGGTGTATTGACAAACATTTATTGTTTAATTCTTCATTTTTACTACTCTGCACTTAGACTCTTCACTTTCCTCTGTCTTAACTCTCTCTTTCTCTTTCCTTTTCATTTTCTACTCTTTACCTCCTCTTTCTTTTTCTTAATCGCTAATCATGTTATAGGTCTCATGGAAACTCAAGATCACTTACACTAGTAGCACACCTAACTAAAACTTATTGCAGAGTTTATACACACCCACACAGATTATTTACTCTTTTTTAAAAATAGTTACATTTAGATTTTACTGGTTAGGTTTTTAATTTTCCCAAAGAAAGAAAAGAAATATAGTTTTTATTCAGTATAGTTTCATTCATTCCAAGAGAAGCATGAAGTGAATGTCATTTTTGGTAATCACTTATTTTTAAATGGTTCTACAAGTGTTTAATAACTTTTATTAGAAACTCAACATACTTAGGTTAAGAAATTAAGAACTTGAATAGGAAAATATCACTACAAATTTTTCTTTGCCAGGTCAAACAATCTAGGAGGAAGCCGATGCAAGTCAAGACTCCTCGTGCCTTGCCCACTATGGAAGCTCACCAGGTGATTAAAGCAAATGCCCTCTTCCTGCTGTCTCTGAGCAGCGCGGCGGAACCGAGCATTCTGTGTTACCATCCTGCAAAGCCATTCCAGTCACAGCTTCCCAGCGTGAAAGAGGGCATCTCTGAGGATCTTCCCGTTAAAATGCCCTGTCTCTACCTGCAGACATTAGCTAGGTAATATAATTTGCTTGTTTTATTTAATCACTTTGGATTAACAGCTATTGTAAATTAACTAATATCATGCTCTGAATACTCGTGCTGTAGTACGTATTGTGCATAATAAAGAGACCTCCAGGAATTCATTTTCTGAGTTGCCTTGACCAACACTGACTGGTAGGGTATACTTTGTGGTAGTGTGGTAGTAGATTTTTAAAAAAAAAAACCTGTAAATACTATGTCAATTTGTATTAATTATTAATACAATATATGTCTTAGAAAGTAAGACTTTAGCTGTCTTTTACTCTTTGGTAGACTGACTTCATTCTGTTAATAGCAGGATATGCTAAAGTGGAAAGAGACTTCATTTTTTATATTATTCATTCTGTAGCATTTAAATGAGTACCAGCTGGTTACCAGCTTTGTGCTAGACCTTGAGGACACCAAGATGATTATAATAAAATCCTGACTTCTGTGTGTTCTCACACTGGTGGGAAGATAGACATGTAAATGAAATATTTAAATGTTATGTGATGAGTGCGATAATAGAAGTATGTACAGGATGCTGTCAGAGCATAAAAGATGGAGAGTTTCTGCATCTTCCCAAGGAAGTCGGGAAAGGTTCCCCAGAAGAGCTGATACTTTACTAGAGTCCTAAAGATAAATAGAAGTTGATCAAGCAGGTAATGGGAGGAAAGCAGTTCCTAACAGAGTAAATCACGTATGTGAAGACGCAGATGATTAAATAGCATTACACACTTCAGGAATCACAGGCTTGTTAAAGCATTGGCTGCTAGGAGGAATATATGAAATTCCACTAGAAGTGGTTACCCAAGACTGTGTAAAGCCGAGCCCTGTCGCCCATGCTAAGGTTGGATTTTATCCCATAGAGAAAACAATGGAGTAATTTTCAACAGGGAAATACATGAACTGGTTTGCATGTAGATGGTCACTCAGCTACGAAAGTGGAAACTGAATAAAAGGGTATAAGTGAAGATGGAGAGAAGTCTGTTAATAGTATGCTATTTTCCTATATTGGACTTGGGTGCTAAAAACTGTACTTTTATACATTAAAAAGTGACACTCTAAAACAGCCTGTCATAGAAATTCAGATTTTTTTCTACAGCTGACAAACGAAGATTTCTAGATACTGCCTGCTGGCATGACTTGCCAACCAACAGTTCCATTTTGGCAATGTTGTCCTCTTTATATAGCGGAGTTACATAGTTTTGTTTTGTTTTTTTTTACATTTGTACTTACTATTTCATTAAAATGAATGGAAAACAAAAATGAAAATGCAAGACTAAATACATTTGAAACTGAGGTGGAAAGCAGCTATGCCAAATGCAACAAATCTTTAGCTTCAGTCAGACCATTTGGTAGACTTAGGTTAACAACTCTTTGTCCCAGTTTGAAAAGGAAAGAATCAAATTGTAAAACATAAGAGTGCTGGCACACAATAATTATATATTTTATATATTTAGCTCTCTGGAAAATGGACACTCCCCCACCTCATGGAACATTTCATATAGCTATAATCTTTCTCAAATTTGACTCCTGTATATGTTCCTACCAAAAAAGTGACTGTATATCACTGGTTCGTGCAAGAAACATGAGCCTAACCCAAAGCAGTGATGATGGAGAAGAGAGAATGGTTGACAGAGGAAGCCTAGTATTCAGGGGCCTGAGTAACTGGTCATGGTTGAGATATTTTAGCTTAGGCACCTAAATAGTTGGCAAGATCATCCACTGAAGCACTGGAAGACAGAAAAGTTCTCAAAAGGATAGAAAATGAGATTTACTTTCAATTTAAAATGTTCGTGGTACCTGGAATATCTACATGTAAAATTGTCAGACTTTTATGTCCTCCTGCTTACATCAAGATTATTTTAATACTTCACCCTTATAGATTTACATGTGCTGCTTTTACTTTCACAAAGGAAATTAAAAATAGAAAGAATCTGTCTTGCCATCATACCTAAACTTATTTGGTTTGATTTAATGCAGGCATCATCATGAAAATTTTGTAGGCTATCAAGATGACAACCTATTCCAGGATGAAATGAGATATCTACGTTCAACATCTGTACCTGCCCCATACATATCAGTGACTCCTGATGCAAGTCCTAATGTATTTGAAGAGCCAGAGAGCAATATGAAGTCTATGCCACCAAGGTATCTGAGTTCTCTCCTCTCTGTTGAATAGCCAGTGTTTGGTAGAAGAAAGAAAAGAATGCTCTAGAAGTCCTTTTGTACATCTTTCCATCTCAGAAAGGATGTTGGGTCAGTTCTGCTAGCTATTAGAGCAGTAAGAAAAAGTGTACATACATAAATGAAGTTAAAGTCCTTGATTGCAGAGGCAGACTTGGTTGGAGAGAAAAGACCAAATAATGAAGTGATGATAAAACATTCTGTTATATGATATTATGTTATTTAGTGCTGTAGTAAATCAGACTAGAGAAGGATCACTTTGAGGCTTGCTTAGAGGTTTCATGGAAGAAGTAACACTTAAAATAAATCTTGATCTTCTTGGATTATCACTTACAGTCTCCTCTACACTCTCTCCCGCCCTCACACTTACGTTTGGTAGTATCAAAGTAAAGAGCTCCTTGAAAACTGAACAGAAACGTGTAAATTTAATGCAGAGGGAAGTAGGGTACCACTGAGACTTTTTAGAGGAGGAATGACATGATAAAACTGCAAGGATAGTCCTAGAAGTCAATTAAGGATCTAATAAATTTAGTCAAAGATTTTGGCTAGCTGTGTAGAATTGGATTATGTTGGCAATTGATTATGAAAAAAAGCTGGATAAAAGAAATGTTTTGTAGGGAAAATCAATGTGACTTATTGACTAACTTGGATAATGAAAAGACTGAGTTTAGAATAGTATCAAGATTTCATTCATGAATAACCGAACATATCATTGGAAAGGAAGTCATTTGCTGAAGGAAGAAAGATCCTGCTTATTAAGATATGCCATGATGTTAATACTTATACAGTTACAATTATATACTAGTATAAGAGAATTTATATATCCAAATGACTATTTTTCCAATGAAAATACTTGCAACTTTCCCTCCCAACTATGAGGATTATTCATCAGAGTATTTTTTGGAGCTGCTCTTGAAATTTTCTCCAAAGGATATAGTATAGCCTTTTATATCTTTAAAGGTAATAAAGTGTCTCTAAAGGAGACATTGTTTTTTTTAAGAATTAGAAACCATTTTGAGACTAGACTGATAAATATGATTCATCAAGTTATTTTTAACTCTTAGGATCAAAATCAAGTGGCTTAAACTTTTAGGTAAAGATAGTGAAATGAAAAATATCACAAAATATTCCATGTTTCATAGAATGTCATAGTCAAGGTAGATTCGTCTAGTGTAGGGACCCCTAGTATAATCACTAGTGTCACAGAAGTTGGAAATCTCCTGGGGAACCCTGATTTCCACATCTCCACTCTGAAGCAGAGCAACAATCCACAGTCCCAGTGAATACTGCCATGATACACATCAACTAGGTGGAATGGTTCCTGGTACAGAATATTCAATAAAGTCTCCAGTTTTTCTCTGGGAGGGAAATAAAACAAGTGTCAAATATTGTGGGAGAGGAAATCTAGAGAAATCCACCCATACTTTATTAGAACAAATAGAAGATCAAAAAGAGCTGCCCACTTTAAGCATTAGCAAAATGAAAATAGTGTGATGCGTAAGTCAGATGAAGAAGCCAGTTTGAAGAAAACTCTCAAGGAAAAAAAAGAAAATTTCCCTAAGTACTCTGTAGTACTGAAAAACTTGATAATTACATAAATTTAATAAAACAAAAGCTCAAATGTTAGAATGAGATAAAAAGCAGAATGAAGTAAAAAGATACATTGCAGAGGACAGGCTGAAGACCAAATCAACACCATTATAAGACTAATAAATTTAAAATATTTAGAATAGGAAATTGAATTATTAACATGAAGGAAAAGTTTGAGATAATTACAATGAATAAAGAGAAAAAGGACAAAAAGATTATAGCAATTAGAGCCAAGATAACAGGTATGAAAATAGGATGGTCCAACATAAGAATAACTTACCAGTGAAGCAAAAAAATCAACAAATATAATATAAAAAGTTATTTAATATAATTTTCTACAAGAAGAAATGTCCCAAAATAATAAAGACTGAATTTCTAGATTAAAAGGAAATTTTCATAACAGGCGAATGTAAGAAATAGCTTAAGTTATTGAAACTACAAGGGGAAAAAATTTTTTTTTCAAGTATCTGTGCAGAGAAAAACACATCATCTTACAAAAGGAGAAAGTTAGACTGACTTCAGACTTTCCTATAATAACTTTAAATGAAAAAAAAAAAAAGAACGAAACAATACCTCTAAAGCTCCAAAAGAAAGAAAATACTCGCTTAGAAGTTTTACCCAACCAGTTAGACATGCTCAAATAGAAAAGATCTTGGGAACATTAGAACCTATTTATGGATTAATCAAATCAAATGATTAATAAAATTACACTATACATGTAAGCGTAATTTTCACAGAATTCTGAATAAAAGAAACTATGACCCAAGCGTTTTATATTCAACCAGGTCAAAACATTCTAAGGCATCCAATAGATTAGATAAGGGAATGGAGCACCTTTGAGTTATTCTGAAAAGTCTTGGCAAACTCAGGCTATTGTAAAAGGTGATGGGTAATGAAGCCATTAAATCTGGTCTCCAATAGGGCGGGGGGCAGCGGCGGTGATTTTTGCCTCCCAGGTGACATCTGGCAATGTTTGAAAACATTTTTGTCCTTCACAACTGGTCTAGTTCAATGGGCATCCTAGTGGTTAAAGGCCAAGGATGTTGCTAAACATCCTACAGTCTACAAGACAGCCCCACAACAAGGAATTATCTGGCCCAGGGTAGCAGAGGTTGAGTTAATTATGGTCGTCTTTGCTTCTTTTGGATTTTCTTTTGTTGCTTGAGTTTTTCACAAACATGATCATTTTTATAAGAACTATTCATTATTTTTTAGGTTGTATTAACACTTTTTTTTAAAGTTGATCAACTTCCTCTGAAAGCAGAACAAATATCTTCTGCTTTACAGTAACACTATATAGAAAGTGAATTAAACAGCCCAAACTGACATCCAGGCATGCTTACCCAGTCATTTGTGTATAACGTTTATAATATACAAACAAGAACATACATAACTTAGAGAGGTGGTGACTAAAGAAAATGGACAGGGAGTTAGTTATACACTAGCAAATATATCAGCTTTATTGAGGGCCATAGGGTTCACACCTGTCTTGAATAATGGAAAAGAAACAACTCCAGAATTCAAGGTGAGCAAAAATTGCCCAATTTGGAATGAGGCAACAGCACAAAGAATACATTAAAAGAATAGTTTGCAAATTTGTCTTAGAGAAAAAGTAAGAGAAGGTATTTCTCTTTTTTATAAAACACTTTAATGAAGGATATTATACAACCATCCTACTAACTTTTCAAGTGTTTTTTTTTTCTTAATATTGCTGTAGTCAATGGGAAAATTGTTAGTTTACGTAAACCTGAATGAAAATCACTGGATTCTTATATAGACTGTAAGTATAATTTAACTCTGATGCCGAAAGTCAGTTTGTTACCTCTCAATACACTTTGATGCGGTCATGCTCTAGAACAGGCTTTGGGCAGCACTTCTCAAGAAAGAGAAACCTAATAGAACACTCAAGTACCAAAGAAAACTGAATCGTTTCACTTTCCGTTTTATTAGCATTCTGTATTTACATGTCCATTTTCTTTCTGTTCAGTGCTTTTATCAATATATTTGCCTGTTTTTCCTGAATGTCATGACATATGACTTTTATCACAGTGCTTTTGATTCTGACAGGAGCTTTGGGCTTTTGGTGCCCTTTTTTTTTTTTTCTTTTTTTCATTTAAAATGCAAAGCAGATTTATGAAAACCAAAAGTTTTAAGATACAGATCAAAAATCAGTTAAAATGTTAACTGTATTTGGAAAAATCAGATTATTATTTCAAGAGAGAATGTCAAGTTGGCTTTGAATTTCTGTTTTTCCATATGAAAAATTTCACGTATTTGTCTGTAGTATTATAAACTAAATATGGTTTCACTTCATTTACTTTTCCTATCTGTCCTTCTTGTTTTATCTGCAGTTTGGAAACTAGTCCCATAACTGACACTGATCTTGCAAAGAGAACTGTCTTCCAAAGATCATATTCAGTTGTCGCTTCTGAGTATGATAAGCAGCACTCCATTTTACCAGCACGAGTTAAAGCCATTCCTAGAAGAAGAGTTAACAGTGGAGACACTGGTAAATATAAAGATAAAAAGGAAGTTTTAATGATCCAAGTGATTTTATTTGCAGATATTTTTTTAAATCTGTTTTTTGAAGGAAAAGAAATAGATTAATTTTAATTTGTGATAGACATTCCTTCTATGTGACATAGCTGTAATTCTCTGAATTTTACATCTCAGTTGGAAAAGACACACAGAGATCATTTAGTGATCATTCAAGAATAGATATTTAAAATCTTACCTGTTAGATGTGTAAGCCAAATGTTGCTACTGTTACCCTTCCGCTAAGCCTCAGTGAACCAGCAATTCCAGTGACTTACACTTTCACAATTATCTTCTCACTCCCAATAGAATTTTCTAACTCTTATAGCCATTACCACTCTGAATAGACGTTAAAATTCAGAGATTTAAATAGCTCTTATTCAGTAAAAAAGTTAGATAATTTGAACCAACCGGTATCTGCAGCCCCAAATTGGGGCTGGTTGATTCTGTCTCAAGAGTAAAGAAAGAAAGCGAAGAAAACATCACTTATTAAAATGAAGATCTTGCCTAGTATTTATAGGTAGCTGATTTTGTATCTTATTGACAATCTTCAAGGAAAATACTGAGCATCCTCCAATGATTTATAGGTTCATTTAACAAATATTTTTGAGCTCTTGTTGAGACACCTTTGTTATAAATCAGTCCTTTAGAAAATGATAGGGATGAGATATATTTGAATCCAGGAATAGTCCTGGATTCAAAACCCATCTCTACAACTTAATAGCTGTATGACTTTAGGAAATCTAATCTTTCTGTGCCTCACTAAAAATTAAAGTTATTATGATTTGTGTCACATGCAAAAAAAAAAAAAA